>NW_026869057.1:469352-552944 GCF_020745735.1 Hemiscyllium ocellatum
GGGAATATAAACTTTTGGAGCTCGGTGGTATTCTAGGACCCTCAGGACATGAGGAGGTGCAGAGAATGGGAGCATTCCAAATAGTGGGATTGTAGGAAACTGGAAGTCCTGAGATGGATAAGGAGGAAGAAAAGTACCAATTTAGCACACGCAACCATTGTAATTATAGAGATTTAAGGAAGGAAACCTGTGCTGTCATTGATTACAATTATATGGAGAGTTACAGAAGCTGAAGGGACTACAAATTAAAAAGGAGTGATTTTAGTGATCAGAATTTAAGCAAGATTAAATAAATTTAGTGATCTCTAGCACAGATGGGAATGGAGGAGTGAGATATTGTGAGGAACTATAAGAGTTATAAGTCGGGAGGATGTCAGATACAAAAGGGAGAGCTGCATTGTCTGTGTGCAGTTACAGACATGAGGAGTGTTGTAGCGCCTGCTGAAGAGGACACACATAACAACAGTTCCAACGGCTGGTGCAGTGGCTCAGGAAGGCAGCTCACTACCACCTTCTCAGGGACAACTCCAAATAAACAATAAATGCTGCTCAGCCATCAATGCTCATGTTCAGGAATGAATGTGTAAAAGATCTACAAGTAGCACTGAGGTCACTCAGGAAGGCACTTTCAACAGCCCTTCACAAACCCGTAACCACTATGCCCTGGAAGAACAGGAGCTCCCGGTGCACGAGAACACCAGCATTTTCAAGGTGCCCTCCAAGACACGCTCCATCCTCCCAGCACTGTGTCTGTCCCTACACGCAAAAGACTGCAGTGGGTCAGGAAGGCAGCTTCCCCAGGGAATTACAGATGGGAGGGTAATGGAAAAACTCTGCTGGTTACAGCCAGACAGAAAAATAAATCCAGCAGTGTGTGTGAAATGAAATTTCCATTTCAGAACAACATGCTGAACATGGATAGAGGATTTGTCTGATTGGCACAAGACAGAGAGTGTGAAGAAAGGGGTCTTTTTCACGATGGGAACTGGTGATGAGGGGAGCTCCGCAGGGGTCAGTATTGGGATGACACTCTACATGTTATACATTAAGAGTCTGGACAAAGGATGTGAAGGGGTACGAGAAATGGGTTTCCAAGAAAGATCCCAGGGATGAAATTCGTGTCATATGAGGAGCAGGTGAAGTCTCTGGGTCTGCACTTGATGAAGTTTCAGAGGCGGTGGCAGAATCTCATTCAAACTTACAGAATACTGAGGGGCCTGGATGGTGTGGACGTGGGCAAGATGTTTCCACGATCAGGAGAGACTAGGGGCCAAGGGCCCAGCTTCAGAGTGAAGGGATGACCCTTTAGAATGGAAATGTGGAGGAATTTATTCAGCCAGAGGGTGATGGATCTGTGGAACTTACTGCCTCGGGGGATGTGGAGGCGAGTAATTCAGTGCATTTAACTCAGAGATAGATAGGTTCTTGGTGAGTAAGGAGATCAAGGGTTACAGGGAGTAGGCGAGAGAATGAGGTTCAGAGACAATTCAGACAGAATCGAATGGTGTCACAGACTCGATGGACCGAATGGCCTAGTTCCACCCTATATATGATGGTGTTATGGACGGTCCTCATTCCATGGGTTTCTAAGTGTGCAGTTATCATTTCTGGCTTATCGTTTACCATACATTCAAGCACTTTCCTGATCATTACGGTCACCTCTTGGTTTCAGAATGACTGCAGAAAGCTACACCACAGAGTAACTTGGGAATCCTTGTGCATAAATCTCATAAAGGTGTTATACAAGGCCAGCAGGACATAGAGAAGGCAAATGGAATGCTGGGATAGACTCCAAAGGGAATGGAGAATTAAAAAAAGGGAAGGTTTGTAACAACTACAGAGGACTCCAGTAAACCCACACTGAGAATACTGTGAACAGGTTTGGTCCCCTATCTAGGGGGAAAATGTTCTTGCATTGAAGGCAGTCCTGATAAGATTTAACAGACTGATCCTCAGAATTGAGGATATTGATGGGAAAAGATTGAGAAGGTTGAACGTGATCTCATTAGCATTTAGAAAATGAGGCAAATTTATTGATAACCGAAGATTCCTCTGTTCTTGCAAGTTTGGTTTCTGATATGTTGGTTCCCCTGACCGAGGATCTGTAACCGGAGATAAAGGGGAATGCAGGCACGAGGTAACCTTAAGAAAAAAGCTGGGTTGTAGAGGCTGGAGGATGTTACAGAGTTCGGTGGTTCGAAATCACTGTTGGTGGCTAGAGATCAGATAGGTTGTCGGGCTGAAATATGTCACTGAGAGGTACAGGAAAATCAGTCCAGAAGGAGTTACATTGATCGGGAGGAATATAGGTTCTAGAGATGACACAGATAAGGGCGGCAGTTGGAGCTAAAGGAGATACAGAAACTGGGAGTGATGTGGGGACTTGAGATTACATAGATTGGGGTGGTAGTTGGATGTGCAGGATTTTATAGAGAAAGGGAGGATTAGACGGACTAGAGATTACACAGATTGGGGTGGTAGTTGGAGCTACAGGAGTTTATAGAGAAGGGAGGATTGGAGGGACTGGAGATTACACAGATTGGGTGGTAGTTGGAGCTACAGGAGTTTATAGAGAAGGGAGGATTGGAGGGACTGGAGATTACACAGATTTGGGAGGTAGTTGGAGCTACAGGAGTTTATAGAGAAAGGGAGGATTGGAGGGACTGGAGATTACAGAGATTGGAGTTGTAGTTGGAGCTGCAGGATATTACAGTGAAAAGAAGCTTGGACTGACGGGAGATAACACAGATATGGATGGTAGTTGGAGCTGTAGGACTACAGAAATGGGGACAGTTGTAGGGACTGGAGAGGACACGGGTAGGGATGGTAGTTGGAGCTGCAGGAGTTTATAGAGATGGCAGGACTGTTGGTACTGGGGACTACATTGACATGGACAATAGTTGGAGCTGCAGGAGTGAGTGAGATAGGGAGGGCTGAAGGGGCTGGATCAGTTCACACAGCAAGAGAGAATTGTCGCGATTGGAGGGCCAGAGATGATGATGGTTATAGGGCTGCAGGAGTTCAGAGAACTAGTGAGCGCTGTGAAGGTAGGTTTGAAGCATTCCCATCAGTTTCACAGAGATGTTGAGTGCTGTTCAGGAGTTGATTACAGAAATCGAGAGAGTTGCAGATACTGGAAGATATGACAAAGACAGTAAGCTGTAGTATTTGAAGAGGTTACAGCATCAGGATGCATTGAGGAGTTGGAGGCTGCTACAGGTGTTAAACATGCAGCAGGGGATCAATAACCTTATATTGATTAGGATGATTGGAAGCTGTGGAGATAAAGAACGAGAATTGCAGGAACTGAAGAATATCACAGATGAGGAGTAACATATGTACTAGAGGTGTTAGAACATGAGATGTGCTGTATTCAATGGAGTCAGGGAAGATACAGGGAGATCTGAAGGGACTACACGTGATATAAAGGATAGTAAGGCTCCTCAGTGTCGGATGGGGGAAGTTTTCACAGACAGGGAGATTCTTTTTTGGAATTGTGTTATTTACAGAGATTAAGAGTGCTGTATAGAATTGAGGAACGAACAGAGATATGGAAGGCTGTAGTTAATGAAAACATTTGTTGCTGTCGGATGCTGAGGTTCTGGAAATTATGTGGACCGGAAAGCTGGACAATCTGCAAGAGCTTACAGAGACAGGAACAGCAATAGAGCCGGAGACACTAACACAGAAAGGGAGTATTGCACACACTGGAGGGGTTTCCACTTTAGGGATGGTTGTAGGGGAGTGTAACATTTACACAGATAGGGGTGTAAGAGCTGGAGAATATTATGGAGATGATAAAATGGATGGACAGACTAGAGGAACTTACATTGACAGAATGGGTGATAGCAACAGTAGGATGTTACAGAGATATTGAGTCTTGTAGGAACTGGATTGGGAGAGTCACGGGCATTGGAATGGGTTCTGCAGGGAGTGCTACAGGGACCTGAGAGGATTACGCAGATAGGGATGACTGTAAGATCTTCACATTATCATCGGCTTTCAGGAGTGGAAGAAGTTACACAGATAAGGAGGGATGTTGGAGAAGTGGAATTCCCAGGGAATCGAATGTTTGGAGGGTTTGGGTCTGTTTATAGGTAAAGCGATTATCTTTAGGGACAATATTATGGAACACAGAGGGAGAGTTTAGATTAGAGGCCCCACAGCATGGAAACAAGCACTTCGGCCGAACAAGTCCACACCAACCGTCTGGAGAGTAACCCACACAGACCCATCTCCCTCTGATTAATGCAACTAACACTACGGGCAATTTAGAATGGCCAATTCACCTGACCTGCATATCTTTGGACTGTGGGAGGAAACCGGAGCCTCCAGAGGAAACCAACGCAGACATGGGGAGAATGTGCAAACTCCACACAGACAGTCACACAACGCTGGAATCGAACCTGGATCACTGGCACTGTGAGGCACCATTGCTCAACACTGAGCCACTGTGCTGCCCCAAATTGCAGAATTACACAAAGAGAGGATGTTTGCGGTGCTGGGAGAAATGTCGGGAGTGGAGGAGCAAACAGAGATATGGAGTGCTGTTGCGGCTGGAAAAGTGTCTGGAGGTGTTTATATAGATAGGGAGGTCGGTAGGGATCGGAGATAGTTACTGAGGTTGTGTGGTGGTATAGGCTAGGTGGCAGGAATGTGATCTGCCTGCAGAAGGTTATAGTCATATCAAGTTCTCTTGGGACTTTAGGAAGGTACACAGGTAGGTATTTTGGTCTAGCCTGGAGGATTTTACAGAGATGGGGTGGACTGTAAGTATTGTGCAAAACTACAGAATTAGGGATCATTGTACTGAGTGCACGATGAGATTATTGAGATTTGGCATGTTGAGACTGGACCAATTTACAAATAGGGAGAGATGTCAACACTGGAGTAGGTTTCAAATATACAGCAGGATTATGGGAGGAGTGGAGGATACAGTAATATGAAATTTTCTGGAATTACAAGCATTAAAAATTCTGGCGTAGATGAGTTGGGCCGAAAGGTATGTTTCCTTGCTGTATGACACTACCACATGACAAGAGACAGTGTGAGAGAGGAGAGAACAGAAAGATCTCAATTTCAATACAAAATCCTTGAGCGAGGCCTGCTTCCCCTCTGTTGTCCTGATGCTCACTATGACATCACAGGCATGGATGAATAAATGTGAACTCCCGATGCTGTTTCAGGAAGGCTCAGTACAGTCGATCTGAAAGTCATCCTCTCACAAGAGGGTGGAAATTGAGCCTGGGACCATCATGCTCTGTGTTCACCCTTCAACACAGTACCTATGTCATTTTATCTGAACCAAAGTTCCATCCCTTAAATGTTCTCTGCTCTGTTCACTGTGAGTGATCCTACCTCGCTGCAGGATTTATTGAAGGCTCCAGATCTCACTCTCCATCGCTCTGGCTGACCAACCGTCTTCAATAGTGATAGACGAGACAGGAGTTGGGAATTCTGCTGAGTCAGGAATATCCTGAGTACCTACATGAGGCAGAGAAATAGACAGAATGGTAAATCAGACTGATGTAGTGAGGGTAACACATGGAGAATGACACTGAGTCCCACAGAGATCTGGAATATCCCAGTCTCCATCCCTGGCCTGTGCTGCTGCTTCTCTCTGGAGTGGAGAATTCTCTTGGCTCAGGATCTGGAGTAGCTGCAAAAGGTGCAGTCACCGGCAGCAATTAGACCATCACAGTGACAGATACCACATGGAGAGATACTGAGTGATAGCACCAGAGTGCAGGAAGGTATCAGGATCAAACCACGGTCAAGATGAAGGGGTTTGATTCATGCTGCAATGGGATCAATACTCAGGGATGAGTGAGCTATCAGTGGGCCAGGCGATGGCCTAGTGTTACTCTCACTAGCCTGTTCATCCAGAATTTAATGGTGGTGTCAGGGATACCCATCTGACTGCTTAATATCGTATAAATAAGGACATCTGTCATAAGCAGACGGTCTGGCCTACATATGAATCCAGACCTAGAGCAATGGGATTGGCTCTCAACTGCCCTCTGAAATGGTCTGGCAAGCCACTCAGCTCTCGGACAACTGGAAGTGGGCATGAAATGCTGACCAGCCAGAGACAGCAAAATCCTATGAGTGCATTAAAAACAACACTGCTGAAACCAGTGTCCTGGTTAATCATGTCGGTAGGTTTATGGACAGGGCTTTAAACTGGCAGAGAGGATGCAGGAACAGGGTTCAGGTGAAATGAGCTTTCCAAATTCAAAGAGAAAATGTGAAGCCTTGGAACAGCATGGGAACGTGGTTGAAGACAAGCAGAAAGGAACAGGAAGGGACAGAGTTTAACTAAAACTGTACATCAGCAAATCGGTTTGTGACAGGACATTATGGGAAAGAGTAAATAATAATGTTTTTATTTGGAATTGCCAAAATATCTGCAATAAGGTAATAGACTTGTGACACAGAGATAAATGAGATTTGGTCAGCAGAGAGACGTGATTACAGGGTGAACAAAGGTGGAGCATAAATATTCAACGGTAAACAACCTTACAGGATCTCAGGCAGAATGGAAAAGCAAGATGGGAACCCTGACAGTAATGGCAACAAAGGCATTACAGAGAAAGCATTTGGCATCAGATTATGCAGCTGAATCATCCTGAATGCAAATTCTGGGTGCTACTACGTGTCAAAAAAATAGGCAGGATAACAGATTTTACACTCCCGACAGTATTGCTCATCCCTGATTTAAACAGGAATTCATTTGAATTTGTAGCAAAGGTGGTGTGATAATTTTGGGAGACATCAACCTTTGTATAATCTGGGACAGACACATTGGCAAGAGTGATATTATCCAAGATCCTCCTTGAATGTTTTTGTCAGAATTTATTTGAATAACACATTGTGCAACTGGCTAGGGATGTAACTATCTCAGATCGACAGTTGGGTGATGAAGCTGAGTGAATGAGTAATATCACATCGAGATTCTCCAGGAAATTATCCTGGAATTCAAAGAGACTATGACATTTTAAAGTGACCATAAAGCACATCCGAACATCAGTAACAAAGCCAATTACATGATTTTGAGAGAGAACTGACCAAGGTAAACAGGGGAAACAGACTGAAATGCCAGGCTGTAAATGAACAGTGGAAAACATTTAGAGCCAGAGTGTCCTAGAGACGTACAGCACAGAAACAGACCCTTCAGTCCAACTCGTCCACGCCGACCAGCTATCCTTTCCTAATCTTGTCCCATCTGCCAGCACTTGGCCATATCCCACTAAACCCATTTTATTCATATACCAATCCAGATGCCTTTTGAATGCTGCAATTGTACCAGCCTCCACCACTTCCTCTGGCAGTACATTCCATACATACACCACACTGCGTGAAAATGTTGCCCTCAGTCCCTTTTAAATCTTTCATCTCTCACCCTAAACCTATGCCCTCTAGCTTTGGTCTCCACCACCTCAGGGAAAAGACCTTATCTGTTTATCCTGTCCATGCCGCTCATGAATTTATAAACCTCAAGAATGTCACATCTTAGCCTCTGACGCTCCAGGAAAAACAGTCCCAGTCGTTTCAGCCTCTCCCAATAGCTCATATCCTCCAAGCCTGGCAACATCCTTGTAGATCTTTTCTGAACACTTTCAAGTTTCACAACATCTTTTTTTAGGAAGGAGACCAGAATTGCACGCAACATTCCAACAGTGGCCTAACGAATGACCTGTACAGCTGCAAACTGACCTCCAAACTCTGATACTCAATGATCTGACCAACAAAGGAAAGCATACCTAACACCTTCTTCACTATCCTATCTACCTGTGACTCCACATTCAAGGAGCAATGAACCTACACTCCAAGGTCTCTTTGTTCAGCAACACTCCCTCGGACTTTGCCATTAAGTGTATAAATCCTGCTAAGATTTGCTTTCCCAAAATGCAGCACCTCGCATCTATCTGAATTAAACTCCATTTGTCACTCCTCGCCCTTCGCCCATTCGCCCATCTGATCAAGATCCCATTGTACTCTGAGGTAACCTTATTCACTGTCTACTATATCTCAAATTTTGGTGTCATCTGTAAACTTATTAAAGGTACCTCCTACGTTCATTTATATAATGATGAAAAGTAGTGGACCCAGCACCGAACTTTGTGGCACACCATCGGCCTCCAGTGTGAAAAATAACCCTCCTCAACCAACTTGTGTCTTCTACCTTTGAGCCAGTTCTGTATCCAAATGGCTAGGTCGCCCTCTATTCCATGAGATCTAACCTTGCTAACCGATCTTCCATGAGGAACCTTTTCAACACCTCACTGAAGTCCATGTAGATCACGTCTAATGATCTGCCCTCATCAATCCTTTTTGTTACTTCTTCAAAAAACGCAATCAATTTCTTGAGACATGATTTCCCACACACAAAGCCATGCTGTCTATCCCTAGTCACTCATTGCCTTTCTAAATACATGCAACTCCTATCTCGCAGGATTTCCTTCAACAATTTACCCACTACTGATGTCAGGCTCACAGGTCTATAGTTCCCTAGCTTTCCCTGACCACCTTTCTTAAATGGTTAGCCAACCTCCAAACTTCCAGCACTTCACCTGTGATGATCGGTGATACAAATTTCTCAGCAAGGGCTCCATCGATCAGTTCCCTATCTTCTCACAGAGTTCCAATATACACCTGATCAGATCCTGGGGATTTATCTGCTTTTATGCGTTTCAAGAATCCAGCACCTCCTCCTCTTTAATATGGACGTTTTTTCAAGATGTCACTGTCTATTTCCCCACATTCTATATCTTCCATTTCCTTCGCGACTGTAAACACTGACGTAAAACAGTCGTTTAGTATTGCCCCTACTCCTGCGGCTGCACACAAAGGCTGCCCTGCTGATCTTTGAGGGACCCTATTTTCTCCCTAGTTACCCTCTTGTACTTTATGTATTTATAAAAACCCTTTGGATTCTCCTTAACCCTATTTGCCAAAGCTATCTCATGTTCCCTTTTTATCCTCCTGATTACCCTTTAAGTATACTCCTCCTTGCTTTATAATCTGAGGATTCACTTGACTTCTCGTGTCTATACCTGACAAATGCTTCCTTCTCTTTCTTAACCAAAACCTTTGTTCTCTAGTCATCCAGAATTCCCTACAACCATCAGCATTTCCTTCCACCCTAACTGGAATATTGTATACTGTCCCTGGAAATCCGTTATCTCATTTTTGAAGTCTTCCCATCTTCCAAAGATAAAGATTTTATTCCCTCAAAATGCAAACTCCCCAATTTCTGCATCTCACAAAACTGTCTCTTGAAAATAATGAAAAAATAGAGAACATTCTAAACGAAGGCTTCGATGAGGTGAGCTTTGATCAGTCCTGTAGATCTGGAGATCACCACCTGCACGGTGAGTGCTTTCTCCCAGAGCAGCACCAGGACACTGTCAGGCACACAGACAGAATGGGCAAATACATTCCCATCTGAACTCACATCTCCCAGCCTGGAAATCTGAAATTTTGCACAGATATTCTGGTAAACATCTCCAAAATTATTCAATAAGATCGGCCTAATCATCAAATCAAAAACAAATCAACCACTCACACTAAAACATCCTTCATGTCCCACACCCATTCTCGATCCCATCCTGCAGGTTATACGAATCCCACTATCGCTAACCTCCTGAAGGATCCTCATCCCTTCCTACATTTGTACCATCCTCCATTTACTGCAGCCCTTCCTACCTCCGTAACATGGCCCAGACTCGACAACTCTTCCTTCCTATGCAGTATTCCCCAGAAGGGCACTAGAGGATGGTGGTGTTTACAGAGTTAGGGAGAGATATCAGGACAGGAGGATTTTGCAGTTATTAGTAATATTGAAGTGACTAAAATTGGCTTCGGTAATTTTCAGTACTCACGCAAATAAAGGAGGTTACAGAGCTAAAAAGGATTGTAGGGACTGGAAGACGTTTCACAGTTTATGAGTTTTGTGGGAACTGGGGGGAGGTACTAAAATAGGGAGGGTTTAAGATTGAAGGATTCTGCTGAAAACGTCTACTGAGTTAAAGGCAGGATTCTTGATAGTGTGGAGTAACAGAAGAATCTTGGGGTCCACGTTCATAGATCCTTCAAAGGTGTCAGCCAAGTTGATAGGGTGGGAAGAAGGCGTGTAATGTGTTAGCTTTCATTAGCAGGGGGATTGACTTGACGACCATTGAGGTTGTGCTGCAGCTCAATACAGCCCTGGTTAGTCCACTCTTGGAATATTGTGTTATGTTCTGGTCACCTCATTATAGGAAAATGTGGAGAGGGTGCAGAAAAGATTTATCAGGATGATTTCTGGATTGGAGGGCAGGTCTAATGAAGAAATGTTGGGGAAGCCAGAGCTTCTATCATTGGAATTGAAAAGGATGAGACCTGACTTGATAGATGTGTACGAGCTGATGAGAGGCATACACAGAGTGGGTGGCCCGAGAATGTTCCTATTGTGAAAATGGCTATAATGGTGGGGGCATGATTTTAAGGTACTTGGAGGAAGGTTTATGGGAGATGTCAGAGGTAGGTACGTTACACAGAGAGTGGTGGTTGTGTGGAATGCACCGCCAGCGTTGGTGGTAGAGAGAGTTACATTAGGGACATTTAATTATTTTTTGGAAACGCAGATGGATTATAGTAAAATGAATTTCTCAAAATGGAGACCTGTGACCTGTGGTGTTCCACGAGGTTCCGTGCTGGGTCCCCTGTTGTTTGTGATATACATAAATGATTTGGAGGAAGGTATCAATTGCCTGATTAGCAAGTTTGCAGATGACACGAAGATTGGTGGAGCAGTAGATAGTGATGGGGGACAGTCAGAGAATACAGCAGTGTATAGATCGATTGGAGAGATGGGCAGAGAAATGGCAGATGGGGAGTTCACTCCAGGCAAATGCGAGGTGATGCATTTCAGAATATTCAATTCAATAGCAAGCTAAATGGAAAAGTCCTGGGGAAAATTGACGTACATAGAGATCTGGGTTTTCAGGTCCATTGTTCCTTGAAGGTGGCAACGCAGGTCAGTAAAGTGATTAAGGCAGCATATGGCATGCTTTCCTTCATTGGACGGGCTATAGAGTAAAAGAGTTGGCAGGTCATGTTACAGTTGTATTTGATTTTGGTTTGGCCACATTTGGAATGATACATACAGTTCTGATCACCACATTACCAAAAGGATGTAGATGCTTTGGAGAGGGTGAAGAGGAAGTTCACCCAGACGTTGTCTGGTATGGAAGGGACTAGCTATAAAGAGAGGTTGAATAGATTCGGAATAATTTTATTACAAAGACAAAGGTTGACTGAGGACCTGATTGATGTCTACAAATTCATGAGATGTGTAGACATGGTGGATAGCAAGAAGCGTTTTTCCCCAGAGTGTGGAACGCAGTTACTGGGGTCACAAACTCAAAGTGAGAGGGGAAAGGTTTAGGGCAGATAAATGTGGAACGGTCTTTATGCTGAGGGTGGTAGGGGCCTGGAACATGTGGCCAGCGGAGGTGGTAGAGGCGGGAACAATGAGGTCCTTTAAGATTCATGAATGGGCAGGGAGCAAAAGCATACAGATCCTTAGAAAATAGGCAGCAGGTTTAGGCAGAGGATCTGGATAGGCACAGGCGTGGAGGGCCTGTTCCTGTGCTGGAATTTTCTTTGTTCTTTTCTCATTTGAGTTGTCTGCAAGTTGGTTTGATCTTAGAGTATGATAAAAGATCAGCACATTATCAAGGGCCGAAGGGCCTGAGCTGTGCTGTACTGTTCTGTGTTCTAAATAGGGAGGGTCACAATGGCAGGAAGGTGTTTCGGGAGGCTTGAGAGGATGGGATCTGAATGGTAGATACAACTGGGAAGGTTTGCTCGGAGTGCCAGAGGTAACAGAAACACCAATGATCTGATCTGGAGCAGATGACCCAGACTGGGAGGGTGGTGGGGACTGGAGGTGTTTCACAGGGAGGGAGGACCATAGAGCCACGGTGTGTTCCAGAAATGTGGAGAGATGTAGGGCCCACAGCAGTTCATGGAGATGGCGCGTTGGGAGGGATGGAACAGTTTACACAGATAAGAATGTTGGTAGGATGGAGTGGTTTACACAGACAGGAGTGTTTTAGGTTAATGGAGACGTTTAGAGACAAAGTGGGTTGTGTCGACTGGAGGACCAAACAGAGATATGGATGGTAGTCATGGATGATGTTTATAGACACAGGAAGGTTTAGGTTCTGCAGATTCGTTAGATACGGAGGGTGTCGAGTCTGACAGATTTTCCAGAGGGCAGTAATTTTGGTTGGAGACAGGTTCACAGATAAGGGAGCATTAGTAACCTCCTCCAGAATGGTAAAAGTGGGAAGGGTTGTTGGGGGAGGGTGACGTTTACACAGATAGAGGTGTAAGTGCTGGAGAAGGTTATGGAGATGAGTAGTGGATGGAGAGGCTGGAGGAGATGACATTAATATTGGGGTGCTAGTGATGGGAGGATGTTACACAGATAATGAGTCTTATAGGAACTGAAAGTCCCATGATTTGGGGTTGGTTCTGCAGGTTGGGAGTTCTGCAGGGATCTGAGAGGCCTTTTGGGTCTCCCCAGATTGACCGTGTCTTTAGGACTGTGAGATGTTACATAGATACGGAAACATTAAAGACAATGTGTGCCTTCCTGTTTTTCCTGAACAGAGTGACGACACCTCTCATTGGCCAGGGATTCCTAAACCTGCCAGCTTTTCCCTTCACCCTAACAGGGACATACTGGATTCTTGAGATCACACTTTTAAAAGCCTCCCATTTGCCAGTCATTCCTTTTCATTCAAACAGACTGACCCAATCGGTTTTAGTTATGATTTGGACATGCCGGTGTTGGAATGGGGTGGACAAAGTTAATAATCACACAACACCAGGTTATAGGCCATCAGGGTTATTTGCAAGCACTAGCTTTCGAAGCACTGCTTCTTCATCAGGTGGATGTGGAGCACAATCCTAAGGCACCGAATTTATAGCAACAGAATGGCAGTGTCATGGAATGAAATATTAAACAAGCTTAGATTAAATCTTTCATCTTTTAGAGTGACCACTAGCGCTTCCAAATCTAGCACTTTCAAATACCGAGGGAGCTCGATTATCCAAATATCAATTAACCTAATATCAGATAATCCAAAGGAGATCTCGAGGTCCCGATAGAAACATTACAACAAAGAGCTGTTTAAACCTTGATTTTTTTTTTTTTGTTTACACTGATTAAAATCGACCTCAGCTGACTGAAATGCTGCCGAGAACAGTCCTGGACATCGAGCACAGATACCATCTCCAAATGAATAACCTCCCACCCTCTCTCCCTCTCGCCACAATTCCCCTGGAGTTCTATATAGGGGTGAATCCTAAACCCCACTTCCCCATATATTCTCTAGAACAGTGTCCTGTACAGGGCGGAAATGTTGCAGTAAAAAGTTGTTTGTGGCTGTCTGAGTGTGTGTGTGCATGTGCGTGTGTGCTATTTGGAGACTTACCCCACCAAAGGCAGTAGATATCTTACTGTTGGTGTCCACTCCAGCTGCCCAGAAGGGGGAGGGGATGAACGGGGGCAGGGGGCCTGGGACACGGGCGTGGACATGGATTGGATGGTGGGTGTGGTGGGCAGGGTGCGGTGTTGGACGGGTTTGTGGACAGGCTGAGGGTGATGTCGAAGGTGTTTAGGAAGTGGGGGCAGGCGGCGGGTGGAGGGTGGTGTCGGAAGATTTTGGGGGCAGGGGTCACTGTTGGGTGGGTTTGGGGCAGTTGGGTTGGCGACATTAAGGGGCAGGTGAGGGCGGTGTTGGATGTGTTTGGAGGCGAGCGGGGTTTGTTTGGGGTCTGGCAGGGCGTGGGGCCTCGCTCATGGCTTGCTGTTGCCTCGTCACCTGAACAGGGTGCAGACTGGACAGAAAACTTTGAGCCGCTAAAGGAAAGGCATTTAATCGATTAATTGAATAATCAATTATCCGAACAAAATATCGCCCGCCCATCACGTTCAGATAATCGAGGTTCCTCTGTAAACCATCTGAACTATAACCTGGTGTTGTATGATTTTTACCATCACCCAATCAACCCTTGCTCGATCCTGCTGAATGGCCCCAAATTGACCCAGTTCCAGTTTAAGACCTAAATCTGTCAACCTGTCTGATCTTTTCCATTAGTATGTTAAAACAAAGGCAGTTGTGGTCACTGGACGCAATGTGCTCTCCGAATGATACTTAAGTCACTTGCCTGACCTCGGTTCCTGAGGGGACGTCCAGTGTTGCATCCGCCTGAGTAGAGTAGAACCCTCTACGTCTTGGTTAGGAAACTTTCTTAGACATTTTTGACAAATTCCACTCATTACGGGCCTTTTACACTCTGGGTGACCCAGTCAATCCAGGGAAGTTAAAATCTCCAACCAATACTACTTTATTATTTTTATAGGTACCTGCAATCTCACTACACATTTGCTCCTCTCATACCCGCTGGCTATTTGAGGGTCTAGAACACAATCCCAGCAGACTGATCATCCCCTTTTTGTTTCTAACTTTTAAATATATGGACTCATTTGATGACTGCTTAACAGTATTGTCCCGAAGCACTGTTGTTATGTCCTTCCTTATCAAAATGACAACTCCCCTCCTCACTTACTTGTCCTTCTGTCACACCTGTAGCTTCTGTATCCTGGAACACTGAGCTGCCAGTCCTGCCCTTCTCTCAACCAGGTTTCTGTTATGGCTGTAATATCCCAGTTCCCAGAGCCAATCCATGAACTGAGCTCGTCTGCCTTACCAGTCAAGCCTCGTGTGTTGAAATAAATGCCTTTTAAACCAGAAGTCTTTTCCCTCAATTCTCTGTGCCCCCGGATATCCTGAATAGGTAACTTGATCTTGATGGCTGATGAATTTCTTCTGACTTTCCGATGGTCCCTCTCTTACTTAGAGTCACAATTCCCTGCCAAAGTAATTGAAATCCTCCTGGGTAACACAAGGAAATCTCCTCCCTGGGATACTGGTGCCCCTCTGATTCAAGTGCAAACCCTCCCTTTGTACAGGTCATCTCTACCCCAGAAGAGACTCCAATGATACAAGACTGAAAATCCTGCCCGCTACACCAGCTCCTCAAGCCACACATCCATCTGGCCTCTCTTTCTATTTCTATCGTAACTGGCACGTGGCAATGGGAATAATCTGGAGATCATTAATGTCAATATCCTGCTTTTTTAACTTCTCACCTAAATCCCTGTACTCCTTTCTCAGGACCCATCCCTTTGTCTACCCCTGTCATGTGGATTGACATGTACAATGACCTCTTGCTGTTCACCCTCCCCTTCAGAATGTTCAGTAACCACTCAGAGACATCCTTGACCTGGCACCCAGGAGGCAGCACACCATCCTGGGGTCCCTTCTGCAGCCACACAACCTCCTGCCTGTCCCCCACACACCTGAGTCTCCCATCAGTGTTGCGATCATTAGAGAGGATCTGGCAAACATATACTGGGAGAACTATCTACAGTTGGGTCCATATTAGGAAAGTGGAGTATTTTAAAGTGATGCAGTGAGAATGCAGGGCCAGTGTGCTCCTTGAAAAATGAATAGTAAAGGCATCAAGTCCAACAAATACTGATCAAGTGATATCGTGAGTTTGATAAAGAAAATACAGTGTAATAAAATCAGGTGAAGCCCTTCACAAGTATAGAGAGTGCGAGTGGGTTTGTGGAAAATGAGGGACAAACAATGGTCATGAAATATGTTTGGCAGATACGATTGCGGGAAAACCACAGGTATTTTATGAGCATCGTGAGAGTAAGTGGATTCCCAGCGAAAGAGGGAGGCCTGTGAGAAACCAAAGGGACAATCTGTGCATGGAGCCAGAGGAAGTAGGTGACGTCTTCAAATGAATACTTCCCATTGGTATTCACACAGGAGAAAGGCATTGTGGCCGGGGATTTCAGTAGGGATGGTAAGTTTCCAGAACATGTTAAGATCAATAAGAAGGAGGTATTAAATATTTTCACAGGCATAAAGGTGGAGAACTCCCCAGTGCTCAATGAAATGTATCCCAGGCTGCTATGGGAGGTAAGGGAGGAGATTGCTGGGGCCCTGGTGGATATATTTAATACTTTAGTGGCCACAGCTGAAGTTCCGAATGACTGGAGGATAGCTAATGTGGTTCCTTTGTTCAAGAAAGGCAGCAGGGATAGGCCAGGTAATTACAGAGCAGATAGTCTGACTGCAGTTGAGGGGGGGGGGGGGGGGCGAGGAATTGGGAACAATTCTGAGGGACAGGATGGATCAATAACTGGAAAGGCAGGGATCGATAAGTGATAGTCTGCATGGATTTGTAAGAGTAAGATAATGTCTGATGAAATCAACTGAGATTTCTTTGAAATCTCGATTGAAGATATTGATGAGGGCCGTACAGATGTTATGATTTACATGGAATTCATTAAGGCCTTTGACAAGGTCCCACGTGGAAGGCTAGTCCAGAAGGGAAGAGACCATGGCATCAAAGGCAAGTTGGCAAATTTGATCCAAAATTGTTGGAGGGTTAGTTTTGTGATTGAAAGCCTTTGCCCAGCGGGTGTAACAAAGGGATCTGTGCAGAAGCCATTGCTGTTCATTATGGGCATTAATCACTCGGATGTGAAAGCAGAAGGTATCATTATTAGGTTTGCAGATGACATGAAAGGTGAGGGTGTTGTCCACAGTGAGGGGGATGGTCTCAGGCTACAGTCTGAAGGTTGAGGCTGGAACAGAATTTCAACAGAGTAATTTCAATTGATAAACAAGCAAGAGCACAGCAGGCAATGAGGGAATACTCATCAATTAAACTGCATTTACTTTGATGTGAAATGCCTGACAGGTAAGGCAGATGAACACACGGCATGGATGGGAACATGGGACTGGGAAATCACAGCAATTACAGAAATACAGCTGAGGGAGGGACAGGACTCGCAGATCATTGTTCCAGAGGACAGATTCAACAGGAAGGATAGAAGGTGAGGCAAGAGAGGAGGGGGAGTGGAGTTTTTGATCAGTGAAAACATCACTGCAGCACTGAGAGAGGATATTCCTGGGGATCGCCCAGTGAAGCTGTATTAGTAGAACTGAGAATACGGTTGAATGGTCAGTTTGATATGACTGTACTACAGGCCCGCAGTAGTCAGCGGGAAATTGAGCAGCAAATACGTCGGAGATCTCAGATATCTGTAAGAATGATAGGGTTGTAATGGTCCGGGATTTTAACTTTCTAAACCTAGACTGGAACTGCCATAATGTTCACAGCTTGGATGGGAGGGATTTGTTCAGTGTGTTCAAGAAAACTGTCTCAGTCAGTATGTAACTGTTCCGACTGGAGAAAGGGATGAAACCTGACCTCCCTTCGGGAAACAAGGGAGAGAAAAGGGCTGAAGTGTTTATGGGGAGCACTTTGGCAAAGTCACCACAATTCTATTAGTTTGAAAATAGCGATGGAAAAGGACAGGCCTGGTCCACAAGTTAAAGAGCAAAAATGGCCTTGCCCCCGTCCAGAAGGTATTAGGCAAGACTGTCCAAAAGTTGATTCATGGAGGCTATTTGGAAGTAAAGGGACGTCGGGCAAGTGGGATTCTTTCAAAAGAGAGATAAATTAAGATTTCAGGGACAGCATATTCCTGTTAGTGTGAAGGACAATGCTGACACAAGTGGGAAAAATTGGATGACTGGGAATATTGAGGTTCTGGTCAAGACAAAAGGGGGCTCATGTCATATACAGCCAGCTGGATTATGTCAATCCCTTGAAGAATATTGTGGGTGTAGTAATATTCTTCAGAGGGAAATCATGAGGGCCCAAGGGGAACTGACAGAGCTTTGGGAGATAAGGTTCAGGAAAATCCAAAGAGATTCTACAAGTATATTAACAACAGAAGATTAACTCGAGACAGAATGTGACCCCTTAAAGATCAGTGACGCCATCCATGTGTAAACCCACAGGAAATGGGTGCGATCTGAAACAAAAATTTCAAGTCAGAACTTACTGTGGAAAAAACACTGGGGAAGCAGGGAAATAAACAGTGATGTATTCAAAGAGTCCACATTGGAGAACAGGAGGTGCTGAATGTTTTAAAACGCATTAAAATTAAACAACTCCCTGGGAACTAATCAAGTAGATCCCAGGACATTGGGGTAAGGTAGGGAAGAAACTTACAAAGATATTTCTATCACTGAAAACCACGGGTGGTGAGCTGGGAGCGGGAGGGTGGCTAATGTTGTGCCAGGATTTAGGAAAGGCTGCGAGGGAAAGCCACGGACATAAACACCAATTAGCTTGATGTCAGTGGTGCCAATGTTGTTGGAAGCGATTCCGCGGTACAGGAGTTACATGCATTTGGAAAGGCAATGATTGATTAGGGATAGTCAGCACCGCTTTGTGCGTACAGAGGAGTGTCTCTCAAACTTGATAGAGTTTGTTGAAGAGGTGACCAAGGAGATGGATGAAGGCAGAGTAGTACACGTTGTCTATACTGACTTCAGCAAGACCTTTGACAGAATTTATCGTGGTGCACTGGTTAGTAAGTTTAGATTACATGTGATCAGGGAGAGCGAGACAAACGGACACAAAATTGGCTTAACATTAGGAGACAGAGGATGGTGGGAGAGGGTTGTTGTGCAGACTGGGGGCGTCTGAGCAGCGGTGTGCCATAAGGATCAGTGCAGGGCCCACACATGTACATTATTGACATAAACGAGAATATATGAATTATTGTTTGCAAGTTTGTGGATAGTAAAATACTTGTTATAGTTGGCAGTGAATACAGTTATCAAAGGTGATCTTAATCAACTGAGCCAGTGGGTCAAGAAATGAAAGATGGGAGTTGAATTCAGGTGTTGGATTTTGTTAAGATAAACCAGGGAGGACTAACACAGTTAATGGCAGTGCTCTAGGCAGTGTTGTCGAACGGAGAGAGACCAAGGGGTGCAGTTGCATTGTTCCGTGGAAGTGGCGTCACTGGTAGACAGGGCGGGGATTAGGCACACTTGCCCTCATGGGTCAGAGCATTGAGTACCTGAGTTGGTACATCATGATACGGCTGTACAAGACATTGCTGTGTCTCCAGTTGGAGTATTGTGTAGAATTCTGATCCTCCTGCTTCAGGAAGCATTTTCCGAAACTGCAAAAGGAGCAAAGGTTGACAGAGATGTTACTGACACTGGAGGGTTTGACAGAAACAGAGAGGCTGGAGAAGCTGGAAAGCAAAACAGGGCGATGAGATAGCTTTGGCAGATGAGGTTAAGTAGAATGCAAAGAGATTCTACAGCATACAAGTACAAAAAAGCAGCTAGAGAGACAATAGGGGCCCTCAAAGATCAAGAAGGCCATCCATACTTAGAACCACAGGAGATGGGCACGACCTGAAATGAATATTCCATGTCAGAACATACTGTGGACAAAGACTAGGAAACAAAGGGAAAGAAACAGTGATGGTTTGTAAAGAGTCCCCATTACAGAAGAGGTGGTGCTGGAGATCTTAGAACATAAAGGTAGAGAACGCCCAAGGTCCTGAACAAGTGTATCCCACAACAATGTGGCAAAGTCACAGCGGGGACCGTGGCAGAGATATTTGTATCATGGTCCTTTGTATTTCCCTTGGGCGGAGGTGGCTGAGGGGTGACCTTATAAATGTTTATAAAACCATGAGGAGTATACGTCGGGAGAATTGTGAAGGTCTGTACTTCAGGTTAGGGGAAGCCATAACTAGAGGGCAGAAATATGAGGTGAGAGGGGAAATACTTAAAAGCGACCAGAGGAGAACTTTCCACACAAAGGATGGTGCACGTATGGAATGGGTGTCTGGGGAAGGGGTAGAGAAAAGTAAAATTCCAACATGGAAAAGACATTTGGGCAGATACATGGAGAAGAGAAGGTTTGATGGAATGTGGACCAAACACATGCAAATGCGACTTGCTCATGAACAGTGATCAGCATGGACTACTTGGATGGATGGAACCGTTTCCATGCTGCATGCCTCTGTCTCTAGTTATTGGAGGAGGAGACTATAGAGAAAAGCATGATGTAGACACTGAAGAAAGTTAGAGAGATAGGGATAATAGTTTGAAATGCAGTACATTTCAAATATGGGGAGGGACCATACGGAAATGGAGGTTACAGGGACAGGAACTGTTATAGGAGTTACAAATTATTGAAGACACTGGTCCACGAGACATGGTATATGTACAGTGTTGGAGAGGGAACACAGAACAGAAAGATCCCAGGCAGCATTACCACTCACTCATGGGAACTCTGCTTTCCCCTCTGTTATGCTGGTGCTCACTAAGACAGCACAGGCCTGGATTGATAACTGTGACACTCCCGAAACTGTCTCAGAACAACAAAACTTACAGTAGACGTGGTGATTGAACCTGGTGTGTGTCTGTACACTGCTCCACCTCCAGCACTGTTAGCTGATGTTTGGAGCCCTCTTGCTGCTCTCTGCTCTCTGCTCTGTGCATGGTGAGTGATCTTACCTCACTGCAGGATTTATTGAAGGCTCCAGATCTCTCTGCCCTTTGCCTCTCTGGCTGACCAACCATCTTCAATGTGGTGATGGATAAGACACCCAACGGCTGGGAAATCTATTGAGTCAGGAAGTTCCTGAGTTCCTACAGGAGACAGAGAAATAGACAGAATGGGAACTTAGACTGATGAAGTGAGGGTCACACATGGAGAATAGTACCGTGTCCCACAGAGATCTGGAAAATCCCAGTCTCCATCCCTGGCCTGTGCGTCTCTCTGGAGTGGAGAATTCTGTTGGCTCAGGATCTGGAGTAGCTACAAGAGTGAGAGACGCTGACAGGAGCAGCAATTAGACCCACACAGTGAGGCATACCACATGGAGAGAGACTGAGTGATATCATCAGAGTGCAGGAAGAAATCAGGATCAATCATGAAGGAAAACAGGTTTAGCTTCATGATACATTGGTATCAGTGTTCAGGGATAAATAGCCTGTGTGCAGACAAAGTAATGTCCGAGTGATATTGTTGCTAGAGAATGTATCCCAAACCTCAGCTAATGTTCTGGAGAGGCAGGTTTGAACCACATCGTCTGAAATGGTGGAATTTGAAATAAATTATGTTCAAAATTGTAATTGACAATCTAGAAATACCATTACTGATGTACAATAAATCCAAATACTTGTCATTCAGAGAAGGACATCTGCCCATTCTCACGTGGTCTGCACGACATAGTCACAGCAAAGTGATTGCCTCTCAATTACCCTCTGAAATGGCCGAGCAAGTTACTCAGCGTAAGGGCAGCTAGGGCTGGGCAAGAAAAGCTGGTCAGCCAGAGACACCCACATCCCATACCTGATTTTAAAATAAAATCCATTAAGATGGGGTCCCACCGGAACTGAGCTGGGAACAGTGTCCTGGCCAATCATGTCGGTAGGTTTATGGACAGGGCTTGAAACTGACAGAGGGTTCAGATGAAAGGATCTTTCCAAATCCAAATAGAAAAGATGACGCATGTGAACAGCATGGGGATGTGGCTGAAGACAAGAAGATAGGAACAGGAAGGGACAAATTTTAACGAAAACTGTACATCAGCGAATCGATTTGTGACAGGAAATTGTAGGAAAGAGTAAATTATGTTTTTTTTTGGAATGGAAAAACTCTCTGCAGCAAGGTGGGCTGATTTGTGCCACAGACATAAAAAAGATTTAGACACCAGGGAGACATGGTTTCAGGGCGAACAAAAGGTGGACATAAATATTCAATGGTTCACAACCTTGCAGAAACTCAGGCAAAATGGGTAACGCTAACAATAATGGGTATCAAAGGCATTACAGAGAAAGCATTTGGTCTCAGACCATGAAGTCGAGTCAGTCTGAATGTAAATTCTGGCTACTACTTGCCAAGGACACAAGCACCAGAACAGTTTTAGGCCACTTGAAAACATTTCATTGCTCATCATTGCATTAAAGAGGAACTCATCGAATTTTTTAATCAAGACTGTGATAATTTAGTGAAACTTCAATGTTCACATAATCTTGACAATCACACCGACAAGAGTGATATTCAAATAGGAGATTGTAGATTTTTTTTCAGTGTTTTTTTTGAATAACATATTGTGCAACTGGCAAGGGACATAACTACCTCAGAGCCACCGTTGTGTCATGAAACTTAGTGAGTAATGTCACCTGGGGAGATCTTCTGGGAAAATGTGTAAAGTGCAGTTTAAAGTAATATAAAATTTTAAAGTGAATCACAGAAAGGATAAGCTACATCTAGAAACTAAAACAGTCAATTACATGAGTTTGAGAGGAGAACTGACCAAGGTAACAGGCTAAACATGTGTCTGTAAATGAACAGTGGAAAACATTTGAATGAACAGTGTAAAACACTCAACAAAAGGACATTCCATTGAAGCAGACAAAACCTCAACAAGGAATTCCTACCCATCCCTCACTCAGGACAAAATGGATCATATCATATTATGAGGCTTAGACGATTACCACAAAGTACTTAAAATCCTGAAATGAGAGAGAGTTTAAGCAGTCAGTGTTAAAGGGATTGCAAAGCGTCTGCAAGCAGGGGGAGGACAGTGGGAAGAGGAATCTTTGTCAGGGTTTAATGACACAATAGGAACAGGGAAAGGTGAAGGTGCTGGAGGTGGTGAGAGTGTTACAGAGAGTGATCCGGGCCTGAACAGTGTTACAAAGCCAAGTACAGATTGCTGCAGCTGGAGGGGTTTGCAGAGGTAGGAAGAGACATATGCATCTTTATTTATTCATTCATGGGATGAGGGTGACAGCATTCTTTGTCCCACTGCTAATTACCCAGAGGGCAGATCAGGGTCAGCCTTATTGCTGTGGATCTGGATTCACATGTAGGCCAGACCAGGTTGGAATGTCAGATGTCCTTCCCTAAAGGAGCTAAGTGAACAACTGATCAACAATGCTTTTATGGAGGCCGTACCAATGTCTTGTACAGCCACAACATGACATCCCAACTCCTACTCTCAATGCTTTGCCCTATGAAGGTAACCATCACAAACAGCTGCTTCACCAGCCTGTCTACCAGTGTCGCCACTCGCAAGGAATTGTGTACCTGCATCACTGGGTCACTGACTGACAACACTACCCAGGGCCCAAACATTAACTGCACAAGTCCCACCCTGGTCTGTTTCACCAAAATGGAACACTTCACATTTATCTAATTAAACCCCATCTGCTATTCTTCAGCCCACTATCCCAGCAGTACTGTCCATCCTGTTGTTTCATAGATAACCTTCTTCACTATCCAATTTACCACCAATTTTATGTCACCCAAAAAACTTACTTACCAGGAAACCAATATTGGGACCCACTACACCGCTGGTCACATGTCTCCAGACAGAAAAACAACATGTCTCCCATCACCCTCTGTTTCCTACCATCAAGCCAATTTTTTATCCAGTTCCCTCGCTCCTCCTGAATGCCATATCCTTTTACAATTATCTAGGCTTATTACCCAGTTTACCACATGGAACATAGAACACAGACCAGTACAGTACAAGACCCTTCGGCCATGATGCCATGCCAACCTTTTATCTGTCTGTGAGATCAAATTAACCTACATACCCTTCATTTTACTGACATCCATGTGCCTATCCAAGAGTCCATTAAATATCCCTCATGTATCTGTCTCTCCTACCACCGCTGCCAGTGCATTCCAACGACGCAACACTCTTTGTGTAAAGAACCTATCTCTGAAATTTCTCCTTACCCATCCACCAATCACCTTAAAATTATTTATGCCCACTGACAATAGCCATCTATGCCATGGTACAACGAAGTCTCTCACTATTCACTCTATCTATGTCTCACATCATCTTGTTCACCTCTACCAAGTCGCCCATCATCCTTCTTCACTTCAATGACAAAAGGCTTACCTCCCTGAACCTTTCATCATAAGACATGCTCTCCAGCACAGACAGCATTCGAGTAAATCTCCAATTTACCCTACCTAAAGCTGCCTCCCTGTAATGAGGGGATCAGAACTGAACACAATATTCCAAGTGTGTTCTAACCATGGCTCTATAGAGCTGCAGCATAACCTCACGGCTTGAAAACCCAATCCCCCAGCAATTGAAAGGCAGCACAACATATTCCTTCTAAACAAACCTATCAGCTTGGGTGGCAACTTTGAGGGATCGATGGACGTGGAATCCAAGATCTCTCTGTTCCACAACACGACCAAGTATTCTGCCTTTAACCATGTATTCTGCATTCAAGTTCGACCTTCCAAAATGAATCATTTCACACTTTTCCCGATTAAACTCCATCTGCCACTTCTCAGCCCAGGTCCGCATCCTGACAATATCCTGCTGCAACCAACAACAGACCTCTACACTATCCACCACTCCAGCAACCTCCATGTCATTGGCAAAATTACTAACCCATTCTTCCACAACTACATCCAAGTAGTTATAAAAAAAATCACAAAGAGCAGAGTTCCTGCAATCGATCCCTGCGGAACACCACTGGTCACCGAGCTCCATACTGAATGCTTCCCATCTATCATCACCCTCTGTCTTCTATGAGCCAGGAATTCCATATCCAGACAGACAGGTTTCCTGTATCCCATGCCTCTGTTTCTTTTCTGAATGAGCCATAAAGGTGTTTTGTCACATTCTCGAAGGATTCAATAAGATTTGTGAGGCTTGACCTGTCCCTTATAAAGCCCTGCTGACTATCTCTAATCAAACTATGCTTTTCTACGGAGGTATAAATCCGCGCTCTCAGAGTCCTCTCCAATAATTTGCATACCACAGACATAAGAAAGTGAGGTCTGTAATTCCCAGGATTATCCCTATTCCCTTTCTTGAAAAAGGGAGTGACATTTGCCATCATCCAATCATCTGGTGCAACTCCGGTGGTCTGTGAGGGTGCAAATGTCATTGCCAAAGGCGCAGCAATCCCTTCCCTCGCTTCCTGTAGTAACTTTGGGCATATCTCGTCTGCTCCAACAGACGTATCTATCTTTATGTTTTACACAATTCTCAGCACATCCTCCTTCTTAACACCAACCTGTTCACATATATCAGTCCTTTTCACTCTGTCCTCACAAATGACAAGGTCCTTCTCAGTAGTGAATACTGAAGCATAGTATTCATTAAGGACCTCCTCTACCTCCTGTGACTCCACGCACATGTACCCTCCACTATCCCTGACCGGCCCTACCCTCACGCTGATCATCCTCTTGTTCCTCACATAAATGGAGATTGCCTTATAGTTTTCCATAATCCTTTCCAACAAAGTTTTTTCATGTCCCATTCTAGCTGTTCTAACTCCATTCTTCAGTTCCTTCCTGGCTACCTTCAGTGAGTCCCCAGAGTGTGGAAATAGGCCATTTGGCCAGCAACTCCATACGGGCCCTCTGAAGGACATCCCGCCAAAACCCATTCACCTAATCTGCACATCTTTGCACGGTGGGTGGAAACTGGAGCACCTGAGGACCCCACGCAGACATGGGGAGAACGTGTAAACTCCACACAGACTGTCGCCCAGGACTGGAATCGAAATCGGTTCCCCAGTGCTGTAAGGCAGCCGTGCTAACCACTGAGGCATCGTGCCACCCCCATATGACCCTATAGAGGTCTAATGATCCTTATGTAAGCGTCGTTTTTCCTCTTAACTAGATGTTCAATAACCCTTGGAACCTTGTCAAATGCTTTGCTGACGTCCATTTGGACAGCGCTGACTGCTCTGCCTTTACCTATCTCTTGGCCACCTCCACGAAGAGTCAATCCAGTTTGTGAAACACGGTTTTCCACTCATAAAGCCATGCTGACCATCTCTAATCAGTCCTTGCCTTTCCAAGTATACGTAGCTCCTTTCTCTCAGAATCTCCTCCAACAACTCCCCATCAATGGGCTCAAGGGGCTGTAATTTCCTGGCTTTCCCTGCAACCCTGAAGTACTGGAACAGCATTAGCCAATCTCCAGTCTTCCAACACCTCACTGTGGCTGTTGATAATATAAATATCTCTGTAAGGGACACTGCAAACTCTTCCCAAGCTCCCCATAATATTCTCCGATCGACCTAATGAGCTCCTGAGGATTGATCGATCTTTACTTGTTTTAATATTCCACCACTTTCTCTTCTCTGTTGAGGATTTTTTCCAAGACATGGCAATTTATTTCCCAACGTTCCCGAGTTTCCATGTCTTTCTCCAGAGTAAATACTGACAAGACTTTTTTTTTGTTTATGATCTCACCCATCTCCTCTAGTTCCACACATAGGCGACCTTATTGACCTTTAAGGGCCCTATTCTCAACCAAGTTTTTTTTAGCCCTTATTGAAACTCACACAAAGGATTCTGAAATAAACCATATCCACCGTACCAACACCCACCCCCACCACACCCTTATCTATTCTGTCATTTATATTCACACCAACAAATAAAATCCAACAGGCTCAAAAACAAATTCCCTTTCATAAAATTTGTTTCTAAGAGTCCAGTTACTTTTTTTTGATATGTTGTTTCTCACTCATTGCAACATGCTCCTGACTTTCTGTCAGGCTAACAGTACTTGTTTTTAGACTGGAAACATAAAGGTTTGTGCGAGTTCTTGTTTATCAATCAGAAAAAAAAGTAGCTTACAGGGTCTTCAAGTAATAGAGAAGGCAAATCAAATGCTGCCATTTTTTACAGAGGGAATGGAGGCTAAATATAGCGAGGTCTTACTAAAACGATGCAAGGTACAAGTCAGATTACACTTAGAATATTATGAACAGCATGTGTGCCCGAAGGAAAGCTTTGTTGTATCAGAGGCAGGCCAAATAATTTTCACTCGGATGATATTGGGAATGGAGGGATTTTATAATATGAAGTGGAGTAGATTGAGAATGAACCAATTAAAGTTAAGAAAAATGAGAGAGAAACTGAATGAAACATGCAAGATTCAGAAGTGCTTTGATCGGTTAAATGCTGCAAGTTAGAAAATAGAACAGTGCAGCATATCAATGGGCCCTTCGGCCCAACACAATGCTATTCTCAACTCATCCCATCTGAATGTACATTGTCCATATCCCTCTATTCCCTGCCTGTTCATGTTTCTGTCTAAATGCCACTTCAAAACTTTACTCACGTTTCTGTTTCAAGACCTCGCTTGGCAACTTCCACTCTCTGAAAAAAAAATCTTGCCTCACTCACATCATTTAAACTTTCTCTTTCTCACCTTAAACCTCTGCGCTCTAGTATTTGAAACTTACACATTGGAAGAGAGATTCTGACTATCCACATTATCTATCCTGTCCTAGCGTTATATTCCTGTACCTGGTCGCCTGTCAGCCTCTGATACTCTCACAAAGTAATCCATCTTTGTTTAATTTCCTCTTACACCTAACACACCTTTAAAAACACAATACAGGTAACGTGCTGATAAACCCTTTTTGTACCCTCTCCGAAGCCTCCCCATCCTTCCTATTTTGAGATGAGAACTGCACACAATACTCCAAATGTGGCCAAACAGAAGTTTTATACAATTACAACATCAGATGCAAACCACGATACCCAACGTTGTGACCGATGAAGGCCAGAGTTCCATTTGCTTTCTTTCCCATCTGAAACACTTCTGTTGCCATTTTCAGGATATGACTGGCTAGCACCAAAATCATAAAAGAAACGTCAAAAATTTTAGTCTGCCGGGAGGTTAAACAAATGTTGATCCCTGTTCCATTATGAGAACTTGGGAAGCTGACAAAGTGTGACATCAAACAAGCGATCAAAGAAGTGGGTTTCAAGGCGTATTTTGTCACATAAAACGAAGTTTGTATCACAAAACTGATTTGAACGAATTTGTTCTGCTCGAGGTCATCACCTTTTGTCAGACTCAAAACGACTCAGAATTTAGTTCTTCCATAACTCAGTGGTTTGAGGCTGGTTTTGTAAACCAGGGTTTTTAACCTCCATTCTCACGGCAAACTTGCTGAATTTCCTTACAACTTTGCAACAAGCATCCGAAGGTGCGTTGTCTGTGTTGTTAGGACTTATTTTTGAAGGAAAAGCTGAAAGTCATTTTTTACGCAGACCAGGGCTCATCTGTTTCAGTTTGGAAGTCCACATCCGTGTTTTTCCTCTGAGGACCATTTGGATGACAAGCTTCTGATGCGAAGAATGCCTTCGTTTGGCAGGAAGAAAAACGTGACTCATTAGAAGCAGTAAACTAACGGTGACACAGTGGGAGACGAAAACTTACAGGGATGGGGGTGTGTGCTTCTGTTCCTTATGTAGAGACAGGAATGCGCTGGAATCCAAATTAAACCGGTCAGAGGCTGGACGAGCACAGCTAGACCGTCTGCCTCACAGGTGGAGACATCGACGGTTTGCAGATACCAAATATTCACGATTGGGGCAGTCTTCGAAGGACAGCCTCCTGTCAGTTTACTCCTCTGCTTATGTCAACAGAATCGGGTTTTAAATCTAGTAATGAAGAAAGAAGAGGCCAAACGGTTCAATTCCTCATTTTATGTTAGTTGGGATGTCCTGAGGCCTTTGTCACTGTCAATAGATATGTCTGTATAGTTCCATCTATGGGTTAAAATGAGGTTCAGTCCTCCCCCAGGTCATGAACAAATGTGACGGTATCTGACTTCAGTCTCTATCGCTGGTTCATTTGAAATTAAAACTTTGCATGGAAAGTCTCATTGAGACAAACACTTCAGACGTCAGGCTAGATTAGAATACTTACAGTGTGGAAACAGGCCCTTCGGCCCAACAAGTCCACACCGACCCGCCGAAGTGCAACCCACCCATACCCCTACATTTACCCTTTTACCTCACACTACGGGCAATTTAGCATGGTCAATTCACCTGACCCGCACATCTTTGGACTGTGGGAGGAAACCGGAGCACCCAGAGGAAACCCACGCAGACACGGGGAGAACGTGCAAACTCCACGCAGTCTGTCGCCTGAGTCGGAAATTGAACCCGGGTCTCAGGCGCTGTGAGGCAACAGTGCTAACCACTGTGCCAACGTGCCGCCCATTACTGTGACTGTGGGCCAAGTAGTGGTAACTGAAAAGGAGAATGGATGGATGTTTGATGACTGGTACTGACATGATGTATTATTCTGTGCTGTAAAAGCACGGTGTCACGAACATTCTTTTTCGATAGAAATGTCTCATCACAGGAAAAGAAAGCTATGCTGTTAAGAGAAGACACAATTGCACATGCCATCCTTCCTGGTCGACCAGTGGTTCCAATGCAGCACTTTCACCGCTGTGGTTTGGATTCATTTCTTGGTCAGGGAATCAGAATTTATTGTTCCTGGTAAGGGCAACAACAAAGTAGAGCATCTTTGACTGGAATCAGATGACAAACGCGTCCGCATGTGCCTTGCAATATTGTACAGGGCCATAAGGTGGCTCACTGGTTATCACTGCTGCCTCACAGCGCCAGAGATATGATTTGCCTACAACTGGGTTGGCTGTCAGTAAGGTGCCTACTTCAGGCGCAAATGAAGAGAAAAAGGGTAAGGAATTGTTCTGTGAGAGTTAATCCCTGGAGGATTGGTGTGCATTGGTTGCATTGAATAGCCAGTTTCTGAACTGTAGGCATTCTATGTTCTTTTAGTGTGTTGCTTTAGCAAATGTTCAGACCAGGGAGAAAAGTGAGGAAAAACAGTCACTTCCCTGTCAGGGACCGTTCCATTACGCGACAACCAACGGATTCACTTTGCCTGAACTAGCTCCTATTTTCCCTACATTGGTAATGGCAGTACACAGCATTAGAGCGGGTTTTAATGTGTTGCATTGGACCCAGCATCCTTTCCCAACATGGACTATACAGGGATATAAAGAGATAATAAAAGACGTATATGGCAATGACTGGAATGAAAAGACGCCAGGAAGAATGGACAGCGTTTACTTGGAAACAAAAACATGGAAAGGAAGCCATCGAAGTAGGGAGGGGTAATGCCATTTGAAAAGACAAGGCGAGGTTTCATGGGTTGGTGGAAAAAACGAATAGATCATGTGGCGTGACACCAGGTAAAACTGAGTTGTGTCCGTATGGAAGGTTTCCAGGCGATGAGAATTTGGTGAGAGTAAACAGGAGGGAAATTCCTACATTCGGATGGATCTATATCAAGACTTTAGAACTTCAAAACCAGCGATGAATGATAAAGAGAAGTTTGGAAAGTTTTCCTTTTCCTTCTACAGCAGTTGAATTCGAAAATGATTACTTTTTCGCTGGAAAGATTATTGAGAAGCTGATCCCAATATATTTGTGAAGATGCGTGCAGGCATGCAAGGAATGAATTTCACCGTGACAGGGAGTCTGGGCGGCCATGATGGGGACGCGTTACGTTCACACTCTGTAATTGGTTAAAGTTAATTGGAAAGAAACTTCATAACACCTGCAACTGAGTGCGACTAAGTACAGAATGTGCTGATTGTGAGGAAAGGTTCAGCAGCTTGGTCCACGTGAACTTCTATAAATTGTAAAAAAAAACTGAGCATGAAAGGGAAGCCGGTTTGCTCAGACCGCTGCATAACTGGTTTATGATATAAAGTGAAGCCAACAGTGTGGGATTAATTCTCGCAATGTCTCAGCATACCCTCAGGATCATGATCTCCCAACTCAGCTAATACTTTGGACGATGGCGATAATCAAAGTGAAACTATACTATCGTGAGTGGGAACTGACCTGCCAATGTAATGCACCTTTATCCTTTCATGTGTTGCATTGGAACATTTGGCTGCAATCACAGAGAAGGGAGTGAGTCCATATGCTGCTCACTCATCTCCCCCAAAAATATCCAGTAACAAGACACGAAAAATATTCCTGCTGCAATTCTGTAATCTTCACAGCAATACTTATAAACATCGTTATCGTTTCGATTCCAGTTTTTCTCATAACAGTCAAAATGTCCAAAGAGATAAATTTAACACAGCGCAGGATCAGCGGTATGAAACACGTCATTTTTTTTGCAAACATCACCTCTGTATCTCTATTGAGTGTTGGATATTCACTCAGGGAGTATTTATGGCTGGTCTTAAGTAACTGAGGCATTTCCCAAGGACAGAGCACTCCAAAAAATCATATTATTTTAGAATAAATGCTTTTTTCTCAACGTTGTTTTGCAACTTTTAAATATATATGCACAGACATATACATGCATGCGCACATACATTTATATCTGTGTGGATATATAAATATGCGCATATATGCGCGTGTGTGTGTGAATTCAGGACATTAGTAATGGATAGTCGGCCATTTGAATGTTCTTCCTGTAGAATGTGAGAGCTTAGAGATTACAATAATGTCCCGCAAACGTGATGAAAATGTGCCATAGAAAAATGTGGCGAAAATCGGCTTTATTGTATGCTGCATACGTTTACAGTGGTGTCCTGCGTTGATCACCGGAAATGTTATGTCGCCACTGGGCTGGGATTTTCCTTCGATCGGCTTCACTTCGTCAGGGAATTCGATTCACTGAAATTTTACCAACTTCCATCGGCATATTCATATGACACATCGACCCACACTGCACACAACGACAACAATATTCAGCATACTGCACCCACGAGCACGTGGCATGGTTTTATTAACAGTGAAGACTGAATAATATTATGCAAGGGCAAGTGAATTTCAGTTTAATTGGTAAAGTCACAAGAATCCAGAGTAAGATTCAAAATGTCAGAAATTCACGTTCATTACCTTGGCCAGAATTCCAGCCCAGCAAAGGGGAAATCTGCCCTGAATCCCCTGAATCCATGCAATTGCTTGCTCCATGTATCCACTTTGAAACCCATGTGAAGCAACATTCAGCCTGTAGGAGAACGTGTCAGAACCCTCCGCTGTCTGATCTAAAGCTGAAACAAGAGCTGTCTATTCCAGCTGGAAGGGAAGGGATGTGGAGGTGAGACCAAAATATTTCGTGGCGTTTAATTCATATTGTCCTTATTGTGGTTGTTTAAAAATCTGGACCAGAAATGGCACAGACACAAAGGAGCCCATTGTTAACACTGATCTCGTCCCGCTCCATGATTCAATATCATCATGGCTGACACAACAATTTTGTGTCTTTTTCCAGACTACACACATCATCGTGTTGTGTACTGACTAACACATGTTTATTGGTCTCTATCATAAATAGACATCGAAAATTTAAACTTGTGAGAGGAAAATGTTCCGTTTCAAGACACTTGTTTTTCTGCACGAATATTGTTGGTTTTGCAGATGAGCAGCCGAGTCTGCTCTGACCGCCTTCCAAACCATAGAACAAAATTCGACTCTGATGGGACTCGAACCCACAACCTTTGAATTGCAACCTGAGCAGTGACATAGAAGTCCAACGCGCTATCCATTGCGCCACAGAGCCGCGCCTAGCAGTGCCTTTAAGCACACAAATTTCTCTTTGACCCATTGCGTTCAGGACACCCATCTCACGTCTGTCAGTCCTGGTCACACGTTCCAGTATCTGTTCCTTATCCACGTGTGCTCTGGCTCTTAAAGGGTTCGGCTACAGACTGCTAGAACGTTGTCATGACACGTAGCTTTACCACGTGCTCAGATAATGATTTCCAGATAACCAATGGTGAAAGCATTCTCCCAAATTCTCCTCAAAACATCTCGTCTCCTGTATTTCATTTATGTCACTCTATTCCTTCCAAATACAGGCTGATCACTCTCATACATATATATCCTCTTCATAAAGTTAATCGGTTACTCAAAGAGCTATCTCTGCCCTTCGATAAACATCTTCCAACCTAGTACGTCTACCTTCACAATGGGAATGGTCCAGCCCTTGCCATTCCTGTCATCTCCTCTGAATATCTCATCCTGCAATCAGAAGCTTCCAGCAGACTGGCGATTACAACGGACAAGCAAAGTTCCCTGAAGTAAAGGCAAAAGGTCTGAACAAAATCAGCAGCTCGTGTCCATATCTCATGAGAAAGGAAAGTTAACATTTCGAGTCCAATGATCTGTCTTCGGAACTGATGGGATGGAAGGTTGGGTGAAGAATGTGGAAGAGGGCGGCGGGTTCTAAAATGATTGAACTCGATGTTGGGTCCTAAAATTTGCATGGTCTGTCTGTAGAAAATGAGTTGCAGGTCTTCAAGCTTGTGTTATTCCTTGAAGGAGCATTGCAGCAAACCAGAGACCGGAATAGTGGCCTGGGAACACAGTGTCTAGATGAGAGTGGGGCTAGAATTGTACAGTAATTCAGGCACCATCCGAGGAGCAGTAAAATCGACGTTTCGGGCAACAGCCCTTCTTCAGGAATACAGGCAAAGAGCCTGAAAGGTGGGAAAACAGTGCAATGTGAAGTTACAGGAGACTGGAAGATCCGGATAGTTTTTGTTGATTCTGGACAGAATGCAAGTGGTCTCAGTTTTGTCACCGACTCTGTCTTCCTCTCTCCATTGCAGAGAGATCACATTCTGAGCAGGAAATACAGTTGCCTCTATTGAACGAAATGCAGACAAATCTCTGGAGGATGTGACTGGAAGCTTCCACAGTGAGGAGAGATATCAGAAACCAGCAGGAAATGTACCTTACAACATAGAGCGTTACAATGCAGTGCAGGCACTTTGGCCCTCGCTGTAGCCGGGACCTGTAAAAATAATGTGATGCCCATTGTAATGGAAAATTAGCATTTATTTCGAAACCAATAAAACTACAGGGAAACAAAGAAGTAAGAACCTGACTTTGCAGAGGCAAGTATTGCAGACAGAAAGAAAAAAAAGTAAAGTTAAACCGAACTATTAGCAGACTTACAAGGTCAGTAAAGTACCATATCACCAGACAAGGAATGGGAAAAAAAACAACTCCGTATCTGGAAAGGAACTCGAATGTTTCAGGTCCCTGACACTGAGGTGTTGATAAGAAGAAGCGAATTCTATTATCAAGGGAAAATGTATTATATGTGGAAGGTGCACCAGTTACCTTTTTGTTAGATACAGGGGCAACATATTCAGTCCTTAAATCTAGGCAGTTGAGAGAGTCGACGCAATGGATGCATCAGGATTCGTGACGTGAGAGAGATTAACTGCACCCCTATTGTGTGAAACCAGTAATGGTAAAACATTCCAATTCTAATTTCATTTCTCGGAATTCTGTCTTTAAATCTGATGGCTGGCGATCTCATAGTGAGGCTGGGATCGGATTAGCGCAGTACCCCGACAGGCTTGCAGGTAATACAAAAAGAAGATTTACCAGCGAAGGCTGTAAAATCCAACTCACGACCCCTGATGCATGGCTATGTGTGATGATTACCCAGAGAGCCATAAGTTCAGTGAGCGATTCGCTCGCCCAGGTAGCAAGTAACCATGTTAATCCCAAAAACACCCATTTACATGCTGGAGATATGAGGCACTGCTCAGCACGCATACGCCTCATGGACTTTAAAAATCATATGAGAAGGATTGGTTTAGGAGAATGTTTGAACCTGGTCAATTACTATTGTGCGAATTTTATTAGAACGATCACAGATGTGCAGTCAATGTAAACTTATCCAAAATATCTGTGACGGCAAGTAGACCGTATCTTTTTGATGTGGAACGCTCCTTTCCTCAAATACCATTGGCGAACAGATCCAGTGACAGGTGGCAGGATTTGGGACCATGGGTACTACTCGCACAAAAAAACGAAAGCTTGTGTCTTCAGGGACGATGTGCATATCTGCTTCAATGCAGATATAAGGACATATATGGAGAAACTAAATTGGCTAACTGAGGCAGATAGGGCAGTCCAGGAAACCCCCGCCAAGAGGGTAGCCTAGCGTAGAGCTGTGGTAGATCCCTGCCCCCAAGATTAAGAAGGCTCGCTACTGAGTGCAAGGCAAAAGGCAAACGTGATGTGAGGTTCATACGAAGCTGTGAAACCAAAAGAATAATCCCGAAGTCTCAGTATCGTCCTTGCAGAACATAAGACTCGTTCAAACCTGAGGTTGGAAAAGGAATTATTCCAGTCTTTGAATCCCTCCTGAAGGGTGAAGTGATAATTCCCTGTGAATAATCACCGGTGAGAGCCCCCATTTTTCCAGTCAAAAAGGCAAACATTCCAGGTGAATCGGGGAAATGGAGGTTTGTTCAAGACCTGCACGTAGTCAATTATGCTGTTGTTCCGCCCGCCCCAAATGTTCCTAATCCTTGTACTATATTAGCTCAAATTCCACCGGACAGTAAATGGTTGTCTACTTTGGATTTAGCAATTGCCTTCTTTAGTGTACCAGTACACCCAGAAAGTCAATTCTGGTTCACTTTTCCACTCAAAGGCAAATCGTACACATTCAGGTGAATGGTCTCTTTCCAGTATGAACTCGCTTGTATTTCAGCAGATTGCCGGAATCAATTAATTATTTCAAATCTCTGCAGACGAATGGTCTCTCCACTTTGTGAACTCACTGGTGCCTCAGCAGACTGAATGACTGAAAGAATCCTTTGCCATTCTCAGAACAGGCGAACGGCCTCTCTCCACTGAGTTCGCAGATGTAAAGTAAGATCAAATGACGTCCAGAACCCATTCCCTCTGAGAGAGCACTTGAATGGTTTCTCGTCAGCGTGAATACGTTGATCGTACAGCAGTTCGTGAGGCCTTTCAATGCCTTTTTCATACGCTGGGCCATTAAATGGTTTCTTGTCCGTGTAAACCCACTGGCGAGTCAGCAATTTAGAGAACTGAGCAACTCCCTTTCCACACTCAGAACAGTTGAATGGCTTTCCCCCGGTGTGGTTGCTCTGATGAATCTTCAGGGCAGACAAGTAATTGAATCGTCATCACATTTTCACAGTTTCTCTCCAGCGTCCCTCCAATTATGCCTCGATAATTCAGATAGTGAATACTTTCACCCCACTGTGAATTTAGCTTTCTGCTCTCCCTTTCAAAGGCCGGTAAGGTCAGGCTACATGGAACAAAACAGCTCCTTCAAATTCTGATGTAATGCTTCGTTTCAGTTTCCCAACAGCAAATCCTCATCCACTCTAATAAATCCAGAAATATCTCAGTAAGGGAGAATCCTCAGAACACCAAAGCATATGATTTTCATTCTTCGTCGGATGTGGGTATTCCAGAACAGGTCAGCATTTATTGTTCATTCCTGATTTGACTGGATAAGGTGATGATGAGCTTCCATCTTGAACCCTCGTTTCTGTGTGCTGTCGGAAGATCCAAATTATAGGTAAGTGCAATCCACAATTTTGACCCAGTGATTCTGGAGTAATGGCAATATATTTCCAGATCATAATGGTTAGTGGGTTGTAGGTCTTTCCTATCTGTCTAATGCCCTTTTCCTTTTAGATGCACGCAGTTGTGAGTTTGTAATGTACTTTTGATGGAGTCTTGATGAATATCTGCAGTGCATCCAGTGTATGATGCAGATTGCATGTCTGAGCATTTGGTTATGGTGAATGGATGTTTGTCGATGTTTTATTAGTTACGTGTTGCTGCTCAATTCAGCTACTCTGTTCTGGACAGTGTTAAGCTTTTCAATATTGTTACAACTGCAGGAAGGAATCCTCAAGAAGGTTGGGATTTAAATATCTCTTGCTACTCAGATGCTGTCTAATATGTTGTGCTTCTCCTGTGCATTGTTTCTTTCACACTGCAATCATCCAGGCGAAAAGGAACTATCCCATCATGTCTCATACTGTATTGTAAAGTAGTAAACAGTTGGTAGGGAAAGAAGAAAAGAAAGAAGAACATTTGGTCAATGAGGTGAATAACGCTCTCGCTCTGAGTGTGAATAGCTGTTAATGGAGTCTGCCAGTGACAAATCATCGGTGGCGTTTAATTGCAGGCTATGTGTTAGACAGGCTTTAGGAGTCAAGAAAATCTCTGACTATGACCTGCTCTTGTGGCCACAATGATATATGGCTGCTAAAGTTAGCTTCTCAAAGACATTGTGACTTTCACTGCACCAATGAAGGACTTTGGACCCATCTTGCAAACGTCCATCATGAAGTAACGATCCATTTTCATCCCATTATTTTTCAGAAATTGGTCTGGAGCCTTTAGCACTCTGGTACTCCAAGCGATCAACGAAATATTTTCCTCATTCCACCACCTCCAGCGAAATGCTATTACCAAATATATATCCCCCTCCCCGCCCTTGTCCGCCTTCCCCAGCAACCATTCCCTCCGGGGCATCGTGGTGCACTGCAGCTTCACTCTCAACACCTCCCCCAACAGCTCCATGGAAGCTTTCCCTGAAATCGCGGAATATGTGACACATACATTCATAGAACATGAGAACGAGGAGCAAGGCTTTGCTGTAAAGACCTTAAAGACTGATTCGCCTTTCATTCAGCTCATGCCTGATCTTTCCATGGACACACATCCACTTAACCAAACTCTGAAGGTAATCTTTACTTCCTTTATTATTAAAAAAACAGCCCTAGCTTAAAAAATATTGATTGATGTAGCATCAACTACATTGTTGGGCAAGCATTCCATCGAGGAACAAACCTCTTGTTGAAGAAATTCCTTCTCAATTCAGTCCTATATCTCGTTCTAATCTGGAGGCTGTGCCCTCCTGCCCTAGTTTCATCTGCTAATAGAAGCATGCTCTCGACTTCTATCTCACACATGACCTTCATAATCTTATATGTTTCCATAAGATCCGGCCTCATTCTTCTGAATTTTCGAAAGAAGCCTATTCCATATAGTCTCCTGTCATCAGCGAACAGCTTCAAATCCGGAATTCCATCTGCCAGAATATTTCCCATTAACCCAATATTTCAATGTTCCTCTACAGATTTTCACAGTCCTCAACACACTTTGCTCTGCTACTCACCTTTGTGTCAATTGCAGACATTGACACGATGTGCATGACTCCAAAATCCAAATCATCCATATAAATTGTAAGTAATTGCGGTCCCAGAACCAATCCCTGAGGAACATCGTTGATGCTGAATAATATAGCACTCATTTATCCATGCTCTGCGCTTCCTGTTGAGAAACAATCCTCAATTCATGCTCATACTTTACCCTTAACAGCATGCATCCGTTTGCTGTCAGCCCTTGAACAGCACCTTGTCGAGGCCATTTTGAAAATCTAAGTACATCAATTCATTGGGTCCCGTTGTACACCATGCTCGTAATGCCATCATAGAATTAGAAAAGATTTTGCTGGAATGACCTGCTCTTCATTAACCCAGGCGACATCTGTCAAATTTCTACCGAGATGCCCCGCTATTTCTTCCTGGATAATAGACTCAAGATATTTCTGCACTACAGACGTTAAACAAATTGGTCTATCATGTTGGAGAATGGGTCTGGGTGGGTTGCACTTTGGTGGTCGGTGTGGACTTGTTGGGCCCAAGGGCCTGCTTTGATATTGTAAGTAATCTGATCTAATTCCTCGTATTTTGTCTGCATCACTTTAAAAAGAGTGACGTCAGATGTGTGTTTTCCAATCTGCTGGGACTGCCCCAGAGATCAACGAATTTTGTAAAAATACCGCAAGCACAGTTCTTTTTAACATACCATTGTGTTTAGCAACCTGCGATGCATTCCATCAGATCCTGGAGACGTAACCATCCTTTGCAATATTAGCTTCAACACTAGTTCTTCTGTTATAATGACTGTTGCCAGGTCGTCAACAAACTTCATCTCTTTGTCAATTACTGGAAAGTTATTAATATCCGCCACTCTGAAAACCGATGCAAATGCCCGATCAATACCATAGCTATTTCCGCATATCCCATAGTAAATGTCCCTTCTTATCCACGAGAGGGTCAACGTTTACTTTTGCCTCTCTTTTTCATTTTATGTTTTAATAGAAACCTCTGCTATCGATCTTTATATTCTGTGATATTTTTAATGACATGTTCTTTCTCACACTTTTCTGCATTAAATTCCATTTCCCTACTCTGAGCAAAGTTCTGCTGCATACCTGTGTCCCAATGTTACCTGCAATATCCTTCAGCACTATGCACAACTGTACCGAACGTCGTGTTTACTAACCCATCCTTCTCCACCCCATCCACGTCGTTTACAAAAAATGACAAAAAACAGTGAACCCAAAACAGATCGTTGCAATACACCACAATCAACAGAATTCCAGGATGATGTTTTGCCATCACGTAACACACTCTGTCTTCTTTCAGCTGGCTAATTTCTGATCCAAAGCACGACATCCTCCTCATCCCATGCCTCAGTATTTTGCGCAGTCACCTGCCATGGCGAAATTTCTCAAACGGATAACTGAAATCCAAACGTGCATTACATGAACAGCTTTAACCTCATACATCTGTATAGTCACCTGGCAGGTTTTGACAAGAGTTGTAGCTCAGTTTTAGCTTCCAGATGAAGATTTCCTCACTGAGATGGAAGGTTCATTTCCAGACGTTTCGTTACCCTCCTGGGTAATATCTCCAGTGTGCCTTCGGGTGACCGACTGCTCATGATTTCTGCTTTCTATTTATATGCTTGCGGTTCTTTGGGCTGGTGATGTCATTTCCTGTAATGATATCATTTCCTATTCTGTAAATGGAGTCTAGCTCGATGTGATTTTGATGGATTTCCAGTTGGAATGCCATGCTTCTCGGAATTATCGTGTGTGTATCTGTTTCACTTGTGATCGGTTGGATGCGTTGTCCAAGTCAAAGTGGTGCCTTTCCTGATCTGTATGTAAGGATACCAGTGAGAGAGGGTCACGTTGTATTGTGGCTAGTTGATGTTCATGTATCCTGCTGGCTCGTTTTCTGCCTATGTGTCCATATGCAAAAACTGATGTAATTTACAAAATACCATGCAAGAACTGTAACAAATGTTGCATTAGATAAACACTACATTCGCCTGAGACAACACGTCCATCCGAGGACAAGCCAAACAGCTACATGCAGGAGAATTAATTGAAGCATGGCATTCCAACCAGAACTCTATCGACAAACATTTCGAATTCGACGCCATCGACTACACCCTGAGAAAAAAGAACTGATAATGACATCACCACCGGAAATGACATCACCAACCCAAAGAAACCCAAACATTTCATTGGAAAGCAGGAATCATGAACAGTGCTTCGCCTGGAGACCCACTGAAATTGTTACCTAGTAGGGTGATGAAACGCCTGGAAATGAACTTTCCAATTCAGTGAGCAAACCGACATCCAGTTTAATGACCTATTCAAAGAACTCGAAAATGTTTGAGTCTCGTCCACCCATTCACAAAACCGGCTTGACTTTCCCTCATAAATTTATTCCAATCGAGATGATTACAAATCTTATCTCATGGAACTTTTCCAACACTTTACCCACAACCGACGGAAGAGTCAATGGTCTATAATTTCCAGGGTTTTCTCTACTCCCTTTTTTTAATGAGAGAGCAACTTTTATTATCCTGTAGTTTCTGGTACTCTCACTTTGGACATTGACAACATGAAGATCAAAGTAGAGGGCTTGGAAATCGGATTCTTAGCTTCCCAGAGAATCCTAGGATAAATCCGATCCGGCCCAGGGGAATTTATATATGTTCACATTTTCAGAGCTTGTAACGCCTTGTCTTTGGGAACTTTAACCCTATCTCGGATAGTAGCCTGTTCACAGTATTGTCCTCGACAACATTTTGTTTTCCCAGTGCGAATCCTGACTAAAGACATTGCTTTCGCGCTTCCCCCATCGCTTCTGACTCCACGCACTATTTACCACGACCGTCCTTCATTGGCCATATTTTATTCCGTTCATTCTTTTAGCCCTCACATACCGATGGAAAGCTTTAGGATTTTCCCTTATACTATCTGTCAACAAATTCTCATTTCCCTCCTGGCTCATCTTCAGTCTCTCTTCCGGTCTTTCCTGTTTAACTTGTAACTCTCAATCTCCTTAACTGAGCATTCACATCTCATGGGAACAGAAGCCTTCTTCATCTCAACAAGAGATTCAACGTCCTCAGTAGTCATGATTCCTGCGCTTGACAATTTCCTCCCTCTCTGCCAGGTATATACTTATCAAAGACACACAGAACCTGCTCCTTGAATAAGCTGCATATTTCTATTCTGCCCATTCCGTGCCGTTTCTCTGCCCAACCTATGAATGGGTAATCTTATCTAATCGAATTGCAATTTTCTTTCCCCCAGCAATAGTACTTGCAGTCCGGTGTATACCTATACTTTCAAAATCTAAAGTAAACATAACTGAATGTTGGTAACTATCAGCAAAGTGCTCATCTTTCGCCAAATCTAACATCTTGCCGTGTTCATTTCCCAGCACTAAATCTAATTTAACCTCTCCCCTTGTTGGCCTGTTCCATTACACATTATTTAAGGAATCTATTGCCGATACACTCAAGGCTACCGTGACTGAGCTCCTTCATCTGATCGACATGTTGATTAAATTCCCGCATGATAATTGCCATACCATTTTCTTATTTGTTATTTATGTCTTTGTTTACTGCCCTCCCCAATGTGATCTTAAAATTTGGAGGCGGATTGACTCCAACAATCAGTGACATTTTCTTCTTAGAACTTCTGATTTCCTCCCAAATGGATTCAAACCCATTCTCCATAGAACCTATATCATCTGTCAGCATCGGTCTGAGGTTGTCCTTCAAAGTTTCAGTTTCACCACCTTCCTTACCATCCTTTCTGTCCTTCCAAATTGTCTCATACCAGTGAATATATACCTCCCAGTCTTGACTATGTTGTCGCCATGTCTCTGCAATGTGTATTAAATCGTATTCATTTGTGATGATTTATGCCGTTATATCTCCAACCTTCTTCCAAAAAGTACGAGTATTCAGGTATAGTGCCTTTATGGTCGCATTCTTACACATTGATTAAAAACATCTATAATAATATCTTCTGCGGTATCCTTCCTTCTTGCTTCTTGCTTCTCCTCACTTGTCCATTTCTGACCTCCATACTTAGTACACAAGTGCTCAAATACACCTTCCAGGTGAAGCAATACTTTCCCTACACTTCGCACAATCTAGTCTACAGCTCATATTGTGGTCGCCACTACCTTGGGAAACGAAGTGTTTTGCAGAATGCCAAGTTCTATCGCCAAAAGTGTCCCTCAGCGTTCAGTTCACTGCTCCTTTAGCACAGAACTATGTTTCCTAGCGAACGTCTTTATCTCAGTCTTACTGCAGTGTTGCACCATAGCTTAGCACATGCTGAATAAGCAGCAGATCATTTTCTGCTTGAGGACCCCACGACCCTCCAGATCAATTTCAGTCATTTTAGAGGCCTGAAGTTTCCCATGTGTTGGCCCCCGACACACTCACCAGGCCTAGTCACACACTACCTTTGGTTTGTCATAAACAGTCTCTGTGAACAGTTGTTTATGCTCCAAACAGATCATTATCAATTCGTATGTTCAGCTGCTCGTCTCTCTCTTTCGGCTCTATCCCGACATCTCGTTTCCTCCTAATTACTGCGACTCCACATATCTTCTGCATATAGACTGAAGTTTTCCTGGAAACCATCAGTGCCAAGGACGGGGTCACTGGACCGAAAATGTTAACTCTGATTTCTCTTTCCAGCATCTTTTGGTCTTGCACATGAGGAAGCTTGATACCGTGCTTCTGTAATGACCCCCTGCACATAAGACAGAACGGTTTTAATCCTGAAAGTTTCTCTTGTTGATGAATCCCATTACAATGTGAGCCACTGGCATCGACCTCGTAGGTCAATGAAAATAGAAATCATGTGCTTAGGATTTGTGCTGCAGCTCTGTTCTGGATATGATAAGCAACAGAGATCAACATCTCCGTCATGTCAGATGTGAATAGATAGGAATCTCCAGAAGAGTTGGAATTAACTAAATGTTTTTCAGTTGGAGAAAATTCAACCATTTCTCCCTGCAATAGACTGTGGCTATCAAATCAGAATATTTCATAACCACTAATGCTTAATACTGCGTTTTCGAGTTAAAATATCTGAACGATCTTTCTCCAGAGTGACAGTACAGGCGTGTCAGCAAATGGAATGATTGACTGAATCACGTTAATTGTTCACCGGGTGAACAGTCCTCTTGTGGTGAGATATAGAGGCAGAATGCAGGAGGAGGGATGGAAAGGTTCTTAAGCAGTTTTACATAGGGACTGAGGAAGTGTTCGTGGTTCTTCCGGATTGAAGTGGGCATACTCCCAATTCAGAACGGACTTGTATCTTATGTTCCTCTCTGTGTCAAGGGAAGAAATTGCAGGTGTTCTGAGCAATGGTTTACTTTCATTTTGGGTTTGTGGTCGACTGTACTAACGCAGGATTGGGAGAGATAAACCAGAGAATCACACAGCAGTGAGTCTCACATCAGTGGAAGGGAGCCTTTTGGAGCAAACCTTGAAGGAGAGAGGTAACTGCCACTTCACCAGGCAAGGTTTCATCAGGGAGAGTCATCACGGTTTTGTGACAGATGTCATGACTAACAGATTGGATTAATTACATTTTATTGGCAAGTGATCAGGTTTTTGTTACGATGGTAGCGAAGTTGATGTTGTTTGTGTGGATTCCAACAGAGCCTTAAACACGACACCACTCTGAAGACTGGTTAGAGGATATAAGTGAAAAGGGATTTAAGGTCCCCTTGCAGTTGGATACAAACTTAAATTGGTGGTGGTTAGAGATACAGGATGGTGTTTGAAGGCTGTTTGTGTGACTGGAACTGATATTCAATGGTGTAACACAAGGATGAATGCTGGGTCCCATGTCGTTTGAGAATGTGTGGAAAGAATATAGAACATGTCAGGAGGAAATGATAAACAGAGTTGTCAATGATACGAATATTAGCAAAGTGGTTAATAGTGAGGAAGATCCTTTTAGGAAGAAGGAGCACAGAAATGGATTTACCAAATGTCAACTTCAGAGAGGGGATGTTGTAAGTAACCATGAAAAACATGAGGTGGTGCACATTGGAAGTAAAACGTAAACATATTACTCAATGATTAACAGGACACGAGGAAACCCACAGGAACAGAGAGACTTTGCATGTTGGTCCACATATCCGTGAAGGCAGCAGAACATATTGACAATCACAACTTTACCAGTCAATGCAAAATTTATAAAAGCAGATAAAGTGGTGCCACAAGGAGACAATGTGGTGAAGAAAGTACTTGGCACGCTTTTCGTAATTCATCAGAAAGTTGATTATCCAAGTTGGAATGTCATGTTGTGGCGAAATGGAGCATGAATGAGATCACATTTAGAATACTGTTTACAATTATGGTCAACTTCTACAGAAAGCATTTTCTGAAAATTAAAATTGTGCACAGATGATTTACAAGGATGTTGCGGGGAGCCGAGGGCTTGAGATAAGCATGGAGATGGGATCAGCAGGGGCATTTTAGCTGGAATGTTCCAGGCAGCGCGTCACGTTCTCACCGTTTATAAAATCATGAGGGGCATGGATCGACAACTGGCCTAAATCGTTTGCCCATGATGGTGAAGTTCAAAACTAGAGGGCACAGGTTTTAGGTGACAGGCACTGAGACACACTAAACAACGTATAGAGAGTGACAGAATGATGGTTAATTACCAACAGGCATTGGTTAAGATCAGTCTTCGGTTTTAAAAAGAAGCATTTTCTTAGTGAAAGCAGTTTGGTAGATAAGTAGTGAATGGAACATTAGGGGTACTAAAATTGAGTGATGTACCGATGAGTAAGTGAGTGGGTAAAATATTGTTCAATGCACTATGAAATGGAGAATGCCATATTTGTAAGGAACAATCAATAAAGATCTTGTAAATTAAATGTTATGTTACAGGACAATGACATACTCACCTAAATGGCTGTGCTGGGATATGAGTCACATTGACTTTTCTGCAGAAACATCAACTGTTTCGGAAGTCAAAATGATAGTTTTCGTCTGTTCAGCAGTGGCGAAGCCAATATATGTTCCACCATTCCTATCAGAACCTGACACAATGAGCATGCAATGCCTGATCAAAACATTCCGGTTGATGAAACTCGTTTTCCTTTGAGAAACAGAATGTAGCAGTTATTCAACTGCAGATTTCTCTTTTCCTTTACCAACTTTATATTCAAACATTCAGTTACACTGACAGAATGCTGAATTCTGTAGCATTTTTTCCCCTCAGATTTTCAGCCTCTGCAGTGTTCTTTTCTTTAGTGATCTGAATGACCTGATATTTATGGGGAAAAGAATGTTGCAGTTTGTCTCGCATGTGACAGAAGAATCAAATGAGTGGTGACAGGTGCATCTTAATTTTCTAAAGAAGTTGAGTGGAGGTGATGTCGAGTTAAAAGCGTGGATCTGGAAAAGTACACCTGGTAAGGCAGCATCCGTGGAGTAGGAAATCGATATTTCGTGCATAAGTTCTTCGCCAGGTATGTTCGAAACATTGACATTCCTGTTCCTCAGATGTTGCCTAACCACTGTGCTTTCTAGCGTGATCCTTCCTGACTACAATCTCTCGCACCTGCAATTTTCGCCTTCTACTTAGGTCGGGGTAGTGTCGGATACTGTTCCTGAGATGTAACAACATGTTCGTAATGATAGTTTGGATATGCAGTTGGAAGCTCATCACTGATGTAAATCATTCTCTACCTCCCAAACTGCCAAGCACATGCAGGTCCTGCGCCTCCTTTGTTGACATTCCCTAAACACCTGACGCCTGAAAGAAGAAGGCCTCATCTTCGCTTGGGACTTTGATGCCACATGGGGTCACCAGTTTTCTCATTCGCCCTTCCCTCACATTATTCTAGTTTCATGACTCCAACTCAGCATTGCCCTCATGACCTGCACGTCACCTTTCCAACCTAGACGTTGCATCTCCTGTCAGAACTCGTATCTTATTTTCCACCTTTATCTACTCATCGCATTCTCAGCTATCAGGCCCCCAAATCCCCAAACGGCCCATTTATCTCTCAGTCCCTATGGCCAAAACCACATTTCTGATGCGGTGTTAATGCCCGAAACATCAATTCTCCCACTCCTCGCATGCTGTCTGAACAATTGTGTTTTCCACCGCCACACTGTCCACTCTGAATTCTGGCATCTGCAGTTCTCACTTTCTCCACGGTGCAGTATTCTGTAAAAGACACATTATTGGAAAAGTGCAGTTTCTGAGTCTTTCTAAGTTGTTAATTTCATTTGCTCAATCGGCTCTAGATGGAGTATTGAGTGTCTTTCTGCAATTATCATTACAGCAGGGATGTGACAGCACTGGAAACTCTCCAGACCAGATTTACCAGGATATTGTCTGTTTGAAGAATTTCAGTTATGAAGATGGTTTGGATGGACTGCGCTGTCACAAAGATGTTCTCTTTTTAAAAAAAAACGAGCTGTACTTTTTCTCAAGGATAATGTGTCTTGATTTTTTTTAATCAAAGTCATTGTAAATCAGTTCAGGCTCCGAATCAGATGAAGTGTAACAGTGTAAAGTGTAATTATTCGCTGTGAGGCCTTTCGTTTCCCCATCACCAGATGAGGCTTGAGGACAAAGACTTTATGCTTTTGAAATCAACTGTATAATGGTAAAAGAGTGGTCATTCTGGAATGCTGAATTCCGGTTTTTAGATCCTGCTGCAGTGGTGCACTAACTAATAACTTTTCTGCTTCTGCCGTTCTAATTTTTACCCGTAAGCTTCTGTTCCATTGTTACTGTGTTTAAGGTGCTTGTTTTTTCGGAATGTAATGTACTTTCAGAACAGCATAATTCAGTCGACTTTGGATAGACTAAGTTCTGTGGGTTTTCTACGTTCTGTTTCTTTTTTATTTATCTATCCGTCATTTTGTGAATATATTTTGTAATTAGCTAATTGGGTAATTATTACTGTACACTTAACGAAAAAGAATATAATGTTGCGATCTGGGTTGTCTGCTTTATAACTTTTTGAATGGTTTAGCCTTGCCCATAACAAATTGCAAGATAGTTGATGGATTAAAAGAGCAACCGATATGTTCTTGCGTCTTTATTTGGGGTGTTGATTTGGATTGTCGTCGACAGTTCTTGGGAAAGTAATGTCTCATTTAGGTACAAAGTGTTGTCTGGCTATGGACGATGTAAAGTTGGCAGTTTTACAAAAAACTAATTCATGTCAGGCTTCTGGAATAAGCAGAATTGCTGGGGTTGTATCTGCCTCTTTCTGTAAGGAAAGGAGAGGTCATTCCCCGCAGTAGCTCAGCATTTAACCCAGCTGGAAAATTCATGAGAATCTGCAGAGATGTTTAAACGTTAGTTGAATATGAAGCAGCTTGAGTTAGACGCGAGAGATAAAGAAAAAACACCAGATTTCAAGCAGTTTCAGGTACGATTCGAAGAAGAGAGAGCAGCAGAGTCGGGAGAAAGGGAGACAGAGTTTGAACTTCAGAAATCGGCAATTATTAAAGGAATTCACATTAAAACGCTGGAGATAAATGCTGAAGATAAGATTACTCTGGAAGAGCATATTGTTAAAACGACAAGGATAGCAGCTTAAATGGCTGATTGTAATGAACTGGTCCATAAAACAAGGATGGGCTTCCAGAATCATTTTAATCTGAGGGATAGAAATTGGGCAGAGAAATCCTCACTTTGAAAGGGAAAGTTAAATCTCTGTGAAGATCATGAGGATAACTTATCACAGTGTAAATAGGAAAACCTTGAAGGGAACAAGATCTGAGGTTTCCGTTGCAATAAAGTCGGCCACATGAAATCAGTATTGGAGAACTGGGGAAAGCACTGCAAAGTCGGATGCAGGAAAACAAAACAAGCCTGGATGTTTTGTTGGCATGATAATAGAATGCACCGTGGAGGCTGGGAAGCTGCATCAGAATGCACAAACCGATCAGAAGTTGGTAAGGGGGAAGTGCCAGATCTGCTTGAAAAATATACCTGCAAAGTTAAAGTTTATTTACCTTGGACAGGAGTAGTAGATAGAGAGGTGACAATATTAAGAGGCACAGGAACGTCTCAGTCTGTGATGCAGAAGAAGGCGGAAATATGTACTCCTGAAGACCTATGTACTCAGGAATACATGGTGGGATGAAACATTGCTCAGTTATGTACAGTAAGGATAGAGTGGGCAGAAAAGAGTGGGGAGTTTATGGTGGGAGTTCTGCACGAACTCTCAGCTCCAAGAATATAATTTGTGCTTGCAAATGATATAGCTCAATCACCGGTAAGCTGACTGCACACTCTAGTTCAAAAGCCAGTCGAGCTGCAGGCAAGAGTAGCAATGCAGGACGTTGATAAAGGAATTTTCCCAGATTGTGTCTTCACGCAATCAAGAGTCACAATCGAAAGCAGGACAAATCAAAAGGCAAGGATTAGGAGGCTGAAATATGATTACATCCATTTGTGTTAATTAATACTTATTCCCATCTATTATTGGATGTAGGGAACCTACACAATGCATCAAGATTCCATTTTTTATTGTCAAATAAGTGGGACACAGCAGGGGACAAATGTTAAAAACGCAAGTATATTCAGCTCAGCTACTCAGTTACAGCAGAAAGATGAAAAATTAAAGCAGTTGGATCAGAAGACATATATTTGGAAGGAGAGTGAATGCATCCTTGTGTGATATTACTTAGCAAATGATATGTTAAGGAGGAAATGAAGCCCAACATATAATAAAGCACGTGAGAAAAGAGTAGAATGTTTTTTATTCCCAGTAGGCTGCAGAAAAGTGCTGCTGCGAGTGCCGCATGTGCCACAAATTGAATTAGGTGTGAGGAAAATGGAGACTAAAATACAAAGACATTTTCACTGGCCTGGATTGCAGATGAATATAGTTGAATTTTGCCAGACGTGTCATACATTTCAACTAAATGGAAAACCATGGGAAATAATAAAGCCTGCACCTTTTGTTCCTATTGCAAAGTTCAAGAAATTTGTCTTAATTGTCTTGATGCATTACGTAGGTTCTCTACATCCAATAAAAGATCGAAATAAGTATTAATTAGCATAAATGGATGTATTGACGAGATTTCCAAATGCTGTTCAATTTTGCAATATGACAGCTAAAAGGATTGAGGAAGAATTATGATTTTTAAAAAAAACTAGAGAAAGATTACCATCAGAGATACAATTAGATCAAGGGTCAAACTTCACATCCAAACTTTCCAGGGAGTATATAGATAGCTTCGGATTAAAACGAATCAAATCTAGTGTGTGCCATCCAGAATCATAGGGTGCACTGGAAAGGCGACGTTAATTTTTAAAGACTATGTTGAGGATTTATGGTTCGGAGGAGCCAGATTTGTGATGATGGAACACTCTGTGTCCTTCATTGAACAATCTTGTCTTCCCAGTCTCCTAAAGTTTCAATGCATAACATGGAATTATTACAGAAAAGGTCATGACAACTCAGCCCATTGTCTCTTTCAGTTTGGAATGAGCGATATTTCTAATATTATTCTCCTGCATTGTCCCCGTAGCCCTGCACATTTTGTTATTAGCAACTGCTTTTAATTGTAAGCATTCTGCCAGATATGAACAATATGATCAATCTCAAACAAAAACAGACGTTGGAGGGAAAGCTCAGCAGGTCTGGCAGTATCTGTGAAGAGAAACCAAAGTTAATGTTTCAGGTGCGGTGATTCTACACAATCTGTATTCCCAATGATTAAATGGTGTGTATATATACAATATTGTTCACTTTATCACATTTAAAATTATCCTGTTCAGTTCACATTGTCATTCAGCATTGCATCTCCCAAACGTTGGCCCTTTCCTTTATGTGAACTATATTTAATTCTATCTGACGTTAAGAGTGATGATGACTGAGGAATATCCTTGTCCTACCCATGAAGTCTTCATAGCCACTGCCCCAATTACGCCTATCTCCTAGCTAAACCTGACTCATTAATTCATAAGTCTTAATGAATAAGTTCACTTTTGAATTTGGACTGATGGGAAAAAGCGTAAAAAATAATGTTTACCAGCAAATAAAACTGTATTAAGATGTTTGGCAATTCGTATAAATTAATTACAGAAGCACATTATGTATGAAAGGTCCAACGTTTCTATATTAGAGCAGTGAGAGGAACATTCAGAGAAGTCCACACTTCCTATCCATGTTCAGGGCAAATGTGCCCAGTGACATTCTGTTGGCTGGCGTTTGTTCCCGTGAAGGAGAAATAAGCACAGTGACAACATCCTTATCGTTTCTTTTTTGTGGAGGGGCGGAGATTCGGGGTGAGTTGGTTACAGCATTGCAAACGTACAACAGAGCAGAGTCATCTAGCCTGCGACAAGAAAACATCCATCATTCTCCCTCACAACTGACTTCACTGGAGGGATTGATGATGGGAGATGTGACCAATAGCCAGAGATGTCAGCATCCAGTCCAGTCCAGTTATATTGTGAACTGAATGTGCTGTATTGAAAGCTGGGACTGTTTGCTCAGTGACTGCCATTGATGTCAGTCTCCATGCATTGTAACTGTGTCAATAGAGGGTTTCCCTCTCCTATTGGTGAGGGGCTTCACTCAGTGCGCTATCCTAGTGTAGGAGCAGATGCAACATTTCCAACAATAACAGAGATCAGCAGCTGCACAGATGTGGAGAGGACACATCAGAATCTGAGAATAATGGACTCGATAATTACACCAATGGAGAGGAGGTTTTCCTTGGGTCTCTTCAACATTTCCCTCTACTGGGAATTTCTACCATATTGGATATTAGTGGTGCTGATTATTATTTTGGGCGGTGTGGATGGTATGTTACTAACCTATGGTGGAGGAGCGACGCTCCAAAGCTAGTGTGCCTCCAATAGGCCGGTTGAACTATAACCTGGTGTTGTGCGATTTTTAACTTTGTACACCCCAGTCCAACACCAGCATCTCCAAATCATAACCTATCCTCGACATTGCTGGTGTTCTCTACTTCTGTCCATTCATTAATCCCATGAAAAATTTTGAACTTCATTGCAATTTCGGTTATCTATATTTGTCAATGAAATAAACGTTTATCTTTAATTTCAGTTTCCATTCATCTGAATTGCAGACCACTCCCTTTACAAATATCTGAGAACAAAACTGTGCTCAACCTCGGTATCCCTTTTTGCCCTGAACTGATTTATGTCTCGTGTTCTCTCTGTCACCAAACCTGTCCCTACCAGCTCATAATATCCCCAATCTCCATCGCTCTGCGCGTTCGTAAAATTCAGACTTTATGTTTCAAGCTCTCTTCTGGCCACTTTTCCAGTTACAAGTATTTCAATCACAAAATTGTTCTTGTGTCGGACGTTACTTCATGATTAGGACAATGGCCTCACAGTCAAAGCAATTAGTGATTATTAACAAATGCTGCCCTTGGCAGAGATGCCGACTTCCCATGGAATAACAACTTTGAAGGTTAACCAAACAAAGAAAGATGCATTAAAAATGCAAATAAAAGAACAGAAAGTGCTGAACTGAAAACAGTTGGAAAATATTGTGAATAATGCTGGTGATAGGGAAGCCTGCTTTGAAGGGGAGGAGGAGTGAGTTAAATCGATAGATAAAGAGATAGAAGGAAAAGAGCAAACAAAGGGAATGATGATCAACTGGGATGGAAATAAAATGTGAGATTCACCTCATTTATTTTTACCTTTTCCCATCTTCCTGAATATCATGCCCATGCCAGTACATGTATCCCCCGCTTTTCAAAAATTCACTTTTCGCCACTTCCCTATCCGAAAAACCTCCATTAAGTCCTGTTTTCACGAACCAAAAGAAATCCGAAGAAGATTTTCACTTTTACCAAGAAAGGTAATTTTTCCCAGATAAATTAGTGCTACATCTCTTTACGCCATATCAGCTTATGAAAGGCTTTGTAGGAACACTCTATTTTCAGATACCGAGGGAAACCTGTATATGTCCAAGATCATGTTTAAAGCACATTGATTATTTAAAAAGTTAGAGATGTCAATTCGCCATTTAATTACGGTTGGGGAGAAGGTCTTCCTGAGCATGCTGGTCCATGTTTTCAAGCGTCTGCATCCCCTCCCTTTTGGAGGAGGTTGTAGGAGATCATTACCTGTTTGGGAGAGACATTTGATGTTGCCAACTTTTTGCTGACAATGAGAAGTATAAACGGACGGAAAGTTGTCTTCCATGATAGTCTGGGCTGTGCACACAACCGTCTGTAGTTTCTTATGGTCCTGGGAAGACCAGTTACCGTCACACTATTATGCACGTGAATAAAATGTTTTCAGTTGCCAGTATGCAGAGCAGTGGGAGAAGGCAGTTCCAAAATATTTAGATGTAACAATTGGCTGTTAAATGGATATCCAAGTTGTGATTGCTGTTTTGGCAACAATTGAAGTTTAACCAATTGACTTTATTTTATTGCCAACATCCAACCAAAGTGCCATCACATTCTTCAAAAAATACAGAAGCCATCACCATCACAACGAGGGAGAAAGAGACAGACACGTATAAGGAGAGAGAGAAAACATAGCGAGGCAAATAGATGGACAGTCAGTAAAACAGAGAAAGGAAACAAAACAAGAAACAGTCACATGGACAGGGAGATGGGGAGATAGTAAGTTCAGGGAAAGGAACAGAAGACAGAGAAAAGGAAAACACAGGGAAACAGACAGTGTGAGAGAAATAGTGAGATACAAAGCACACAGAGAGCTGGGGATGGGGTCACAGTGAGCTGGTGATGGAGAATAGGTGGTGCTGGAGGTGAGGTCCAGAGAGAGCTCGGAGTGAGCACTGGGGGGAGCTGGGGGAGGGAGGTGAGGATTTATTTTCACCTGTGCCAAGATATAGAGGCAAATCATCGTAAGCAAGGATCGAAAGAAGAACGACTGTAAAACATGTCTGAGAGGCATGCAAGTTACGCTGCACAGGGTGTGTGCGAGGCGAGATCAACATGAAAAAGTTCAGCATAATCTGAGACGAGAGAGTACATTCATCAGTCTAATAACAGGCAGGAAGAAGCTGTTCCTGAACCAGCTGCTCTGTGTTTTCAAGCTTCTGTACTTTTTAGCCTGATAGAAGAGGTTGGACGAGACCATTACTGGGGTCTAATGGGTCTTTGATAACGTTAGAACAAAGAACATTCCAGCACAGAAACAGGCCATTCGGTGGTCCAAGCCTGCGCCAATCCAAATCCTCTATCTAAACCTATCGTCTGTTTTCTAAGGATCTGTGTCCCTTTGTTCTCTGCCCATTCACGTATCTTTCCAGAAACATCTTGAATGAAACCACTGGTCACAGTTCTCCATTTTGAGAAACTCACTCCCCCTACTATTCTCTGTCTCCTGTTGCCCAGCCAGTTATTTATCCAGGTATCTAGTGCACCATGTGACTTCACTTTCGCTATATCCCGACCATGGGGAAATATACCAAACGCCTTCCTGAAGTCCATGTCCATGGCATCTACAGTCTCGCTCTCATCAATCAACTTTGTCACCCCCTCAAAGAATTCTATTGAGTTGGTAAGACATGACCTTCCCTGCAAAGAAAGCATGTTGCCTATCACTGATAAGACCATTTTAATTCAAATGAGAGTAGATCCTATCCCTAAGTATCTTCTCGAGCAGGTTCCCTATCCCTGACATCAGTCTCACCGGTCTATAATTGACTGGATTATCTCTACTACCTTTCTTAAACAAGGGGATTAACAATTGTCCAGTCTTCCAGGACCTCAGCTGTGTTCAAGGATGCTACAAAGATATCTGTTAATGCCCAGTTATTTCCTGTCTCCCTTCCCTCAGTAATCTGGGGTAGAATTGGCAGCCTTTCTGCGGCCACGAGTCATGTAAATAGAATCATTCGTTGCGATGTTAGAGTCCGTGTTGGTTAGAACTGTGCAAACAACCTTCTGTCGTCTTTCATTGTCCTGAGTAGAGCAGTTGCCGTACCAGGCTGTTATGCACTGGAACAGTACACTCTCAATGGCGCATCTGTAGATGCAGCGCATGCTGAATTTCCTGAACCACCTGAGGAAGGAGAGGCATTGTTGATCCTTTTAGACCGTCGTACCTATGTGAGATGTTCAGGACAGGTTGTCAATTATCATCAGGAACTTGATGATGTGCACTCCCTCAAATGGTTGATATAGATTAGATGTGTTCCCCTCCTTTCTTCCTCAAGTCAATAATCAATCCTTCATGTTTGCCGGATTAGAGAGAGAGGTCATTATCAATACACCATGCCACCAAGCTCTCTATCTCCTCTCTATATTCTGATTCGTTGTTGTTTGATATCCGTACTGCTATAGCGATGTCATCAGCGAACTTGTAGTTAGCGTTGATTGGAATTTCAATTCGCAGCCATGGCTGTACTGGGAGTACGTAGGGGCTGAGCACACAGCCTTTGGGTGTACATGGAGTATAGTAGGTGGCTAAGGACACAACCGTGGGAGTACAGGGAGAACAGAAGTTGGCTGAGGACACAGCCGTGGGTGTACAAGGAGGACAGTAGAGGGCTCAGGGTACAGCCGTGGTTATACAGGGAGGACAGTGGGGGGCTGAGGACTCAACTGTGGGTGTACCTGGAGTACAGTAGGGGGCTAAGGGTACAGACCTGGGTGTGCATGAAGGACAATGGGGGGCTGAGGGCTCATCTGTGTGTGTACAGGGAGTATAGTAAGGGGCTGCAAGTACAGCCGTGGGTGGACAGGGAGGACAGCAAAGGGCTGAGGGCACATCTGTGGGTGTGCAAGGAGTACAGTAAGGTGTTGATGGTACAGCCGTGGGTGTACAGGGAGTATTGTCGGGTGTTGAGAACACATCCTTCAGCAGCTTGAGTGTTGAGTGTTATTGTGGAGGAGTTGATTTTACTGATCTTCATGATTGCGGTCTGTAGGTCAGAAACCTGAGTATCCGGTTGCAGAGAGTCGAACCGAGACCAAGGTCGCGGAGTTTTGTGATTAATCTGAAAGTGATGATGATTTTGATGGTGGATCTTTAGTCAATGAGCAGGAGTCTGGTCTAGGTATCCTTGTTGTTCAGATGCTCCAGGGATGCGAGCAGGGCTCTGAGTGATGATAACTGACAACCTGTTCTGAACATCTCACATAGGTACGACGGCCGGGAAGGATCAACAATGACTCTCCTTCCTCAGGTGGTTCAGGAAATTCAGCATGCGCTCCATCTACAGACGCGCCATTGAGAGTATACTGTCCCGGTGCATCAGTCAGCAAATATTATAGTGCAGCAGGTCAGGCTGGGAGACCGGACTTGGTGTAGGCCATAACCAGCCCCTCAAACCACTTCATGATTATTGAGGTCGGAGCCACTGGGTGGTAGTCTGTAAGGGCACGTTCCATGTGCTTTCTCACTTACGAGGATGATGATGGCCTTTTTGAATCAGGTTTGGACTTCGGCTTAGGAGGGTGAGTCTGAAGTTTTATCTGAATATTTCTGTAAGTTTGTACAAACAGGATCTGCGTGCTCAGCCAGGAACACTGTCCAGGCCCATCACGTTCTTTGATTTGACTCACCGAAAGATTGACCATGCCTGCAGCAGTGACAACAGACACAGGTACATCTGGGGCTTTCGTGGCCGGTGTCAGCCCTCAGTGACAGTCACACAGTCATTCATAATCGACATTCCCTCCCCACACCTCCCTCTGTCGTCTTCAACACACAATGACATTGGTCGGTGTGAGCACCACACTGTCAGCATTGAAACAGTTTGCCATTAATAGACTGGGATCGTGCGCCATCAAGTTCTGTGTCACCATAATGAGGTAAATTCATAATAAAATGGTGTGCAGGGTGTCAGTGCCAGTGGTGCAAGGAGTGAATACTTTGCAGGTGTAATTCCAGTCAAGCCACTGCTTAAACCTAAATGGAGTCAAGCATCTTGAGTGTTGTGTCCTTTCAATGGTGGACAGTCGTGAGGTAGTCAGGAAGTGCCATTTACGTGAACCATGAGGCCTGACGGCAGTTTTGCTAGGTTTGCAGAGGATACAATGATGGTTGGATGGACAGGTGATATTGAGGAAGTGGGGAGGCTGCAGAAAGACTTGGACAGTTTAGGACACTGGAAAAAACACATGGCTGATGGAACGCAATATGGGAGCAGTAGGTGGAATACAGGCAGAAATTATGTTCTAAAACGCTTCATGAAATCTGAAGCACAAAATGAGTTTGGAATCCTTGTCCTCTCTTATGGTTGATATGCAGGTTCATTTGGCAGTTAGCAAAGCAAATGCAATATTAACGTTCATTTCAAGAGAGTGAGAGTACAAGAGCGGAGACATACTGATGATAATATAATGGGCTATGGTCAGAAAATATTTGGATTATTGTGAGCTGTTCTGGGAAGCTGTTGGACATGATCTATCCTGGGAATGATGGCTTGTCATATGAGCGGCAGTTGAAGGCTCTATGTCTGCACTCAATGGAATTTAGAAGAATGGGTGCGCAACTGATTGAAACTGACCGATTACTGCAAAGATTGATACAGTTAGCATATAGAAGATATTTTTACAAGTCTTAGAGACTATGAGAAAATGAGATAGTTTCAGAGTGAAAAGATAGGCTGAATGGCCTAAATCTATTGCTATATAGTATGCCTGTATTGTCATGCATTCTATTATTCAGTGCAGAATTGTAAATCTCAGACCTGCTCTTGCAACCGTTGTATCTGTATTTTGATTTGACTTCACCTTCTGGTCAATGGTAACCCCTGTAATATGGACGGTGAGAGTATTCAGTGCTAAGCAGTAGCGCAGTAATATGTTGAATATAAGCTGCTATCTGTGAGTCTCATCTGGCGGGAGTACATTGTCTCGATGATGATTGTCATTTTCAGTCTGGTATTTTTGAAGGATCGATCCAGTTATACTAATATTACATTTAATAAAACAGATGCAATTTATCACAGCACTCAGCAACAATATGCAATGGAACACTGAACACCTTTCTAATAACAGAAAGGTCGAAAATGTTCAGTATCAGAAACACTGCTTTCCTGTTCATGTTCAAATCAGATAACCTGTCTCATCGAGGTGTTCAACTTGGAACTTTTGAAACTTATTTTTTGGTTCTGGGAATCGCTGGATGGGCCCACCATTTCTTTTCCATCCCTAGTTGCCCTCTTGAGAAGGTGATGCTGAGTTGCCTTCTTGTACCGCTGCAGTCCACCTGCTGTGCGTTGATCTACAATCCTACGAGGGAGGGAATTCTAAGGTTTTGACCCAGGAACAGTGAAAGAATGGTGATGTATTTCCAACACAGGATGTTGACTGGTTTGGACGGGAGTTTGAAGGTGGTGGTTTTCGCCAAAGCCTGCTGCCATTGTCACTCAAGATGGAAGTGATCGTAGGATTGGAAGGTGCTGTCTTGTAGATAGTACATACTGCTGCTACTGAGCGTTGGTGCTGAATGGAGTGAATGCTTGTGGATGTGGTGCCAATCAATTGGGCTGTTTTGTCCTGGATGGTGTCAAGCTTTTTCAGTGTCGTTGTGGTTGCACTCATTCAGACAATAGGGGAGTATTTCATCTCACTCCAGACTTGGGAAGACAAGAGGTGAGTTTATCGCGCAGTATTCCTAGCCTTTGATCTGCTCTTATATTTATGTGGCGAGTCTAGTTGAGTTTCTGGTCAATGGTAACCCGAAGTGTATTGATAGGGTGGTGGGGAGAGGATTTTCGTGAAAAACACGCTGCTGAATGCCACGTGGTTATATTGTTTCTTATTGGTGATAGTCATTGTCTGGCAGTTGTGTGGTGCGAGTGTTACTTGTCACTTATTAGCCCAAGCGTGGATATTGTCCAGATCCTGTTGCCTTTAGGCATGGACTGCTTCCATAACTGAGCATTTGCGAATGGTGCTGAATATTGAGCAGTCATCGTCGAATATCCCCACTTCTGACATTATGATGGAGAGAAGGCCATTGATGAAGCAACAGAAGATGTTTAGACCTCGATTTCATCCGGAGGGCAACTGAAGATATTACCTAGTATGGTGACGAAACAGCTGAAAATGACCATTCCAGCTCATGGAGCAAACCTAGGTCCACATTATCCTGAGGGACCACTGCAGAGATATTCTGGAAGTGTGATGACTGACCTCCAACAACAATTACCGTTTTTCTATCTGTCAGGTATAACTGCAAGAATGAAGTACTTGCTCGATATATCCTTTTTGCTTGGGTTACTTGATGCCACATTTGAAAGAAAACAGCCTTGATTTTCAAGTGCTGGAATTCAGTTCCTTTTTTGATGTTTGAACAAAGACTGTGATGAGGTCAGGACCTGAGTGGCCCTGGTGGAACCTAAACTGGGCGTCACTGAGCAGGTTCTTGCTTAGCAGGTGCTGGTTGATAGCACTGTTGATGAGTCCTTCCATCACTTTATTGATGATGGAGAGTAGACTGATGAGGCGGTTTTTGGCTGGTTTGAATTTGGTTTGAGTTTTATGTACAGAACATACTTGAGCAGTTCTGTCTCATTGTTTCACTCTCTGTTGTGGTTCTGTTCGCCGAGCTGGGAGTTTTTATTGCAAACGTTTCGTCCCCTTTCTAGGTGACATCCTCAGTGCTTGGGAGCCTCCTGTGAAGCGCTTCTGTGCTGTTTCCTCCGGCATTTATAGTGGCTTGTATCTGCTGCTTCCGGTTGTCAGTTGCTGTCCGCTGCAGTGGCCGGTATATTGGGTCCAGGTCGATGTATTTGTTGACAGAATCAGTGGATGAGTGCCATGCCTCTAGGAATTCCCTGGCTGTTCTCTGTTTGGCTTGCGCTATAATAGTCATGTTGTCCCAGTCGAATTCATATTGTTTGTCATCTGTGCGTGTGGCTACTAAGGATAGCCGGTCGTGTCGTTTCGTGGCTAGTTGGTGTTCATGGATGCGGATTTGTTAGCTGTCTTCCTGTTTGTCCTATCTAGTGTTTTGTGCAGTCCTTGCATGGGATTTTGTACACTACATTGGTTTTGCTCATGCTGGTTATCGGGTCCTTTGTCCTTGTGCGTTGTTGTCTGAGAGTGGCTGTTGGCTTGTGTGCTGTTATGAGTCCTAGTGGTCGCAGCAGTCTGGCTGTCAGTTCGGAAATGCTCCTGATGTATGGCAGTGTGGCCAGTCCTTTAGGTTGCAGCATGTCCTCGTTCCGTTGTCTTTCCCTTAGGCATCTGTTGATGAAATTGCGTGGGTATCCGTTTTACGTGAATACCTTGTATAGGTGTTCTTCTTCCTCTTTTTGCAGTTCTGGTGTGCTGCAGTGTGTTGTGACCTTTTTGAATCATGTCCTGATGCAACTTCGTTTGTGTGTGTTGGGGTGAATGACACACTAGTCCGTTTCAGAGGGCGACTGAGAGTCATCACATTGCTTTGTGTCTGGAGTGAGGATGCAAGATTACTTCATTGGAGGATATTGGTGAGCCAAATGTTTTTTTTTCTTTTCTGACAATCCGCAAAGATTTCATTCTCATCAGTAGATTCTTAATTCCAGCTTTTAAAAAAAATCATTGAGTTGAATTTCCACCATCTGCAGTGGCGGGACTCAAACCTGCGTCCACAGAACAAGAGCTGACTTTCTGGATTGATAATCTAGCGGTAATACCATAACGCCTACTTGGTGCCACATGTTGTACTCATGTGCTATTTCTTGAGTTGCCCTGTTTTTCTTTCATTGCTCAGGGTTTTTTTTTCTAGAATCTCATCCTTCATTAAATCCTAATTGAAATACACCGTCATGAACGTCTTCTGGACAGTTCGAATTTCATTCAGTCTATTTTGTTTGCACAGACATTTCAAGGCAGCTGTACATCAGAGAAGAACAGGAAGAGATAATGGGTGATTGTGCACTGTACCTATCAACGCACAAGCTTATCTGACCAGGCATCTAAAGTATTTATTGTGGATCAGAGAACTGCTGAATTATTATAACACCGATGGAGGTCAGTCAACGCATTGTGGGGTCACAAGCTCTTCAACAGCACAACTGGAGATAGAGAGAACGTGTGGAGGTAGATGGCGTGAGAGAGAAATAAACAGAGGAACAGAAAATGAATGGAGATACACTGAGAGAGGATAGAAAGGGGAGGGACTGACTGAGAGGGAGAGGAAGAGGTTTTAGATGAGAGTGAAGTCAGATAGATCAGAAGGCAGCATGAGGGTAGATAAATACGGACAGACAGAAGTTGGAAGTTTTATTTAGAAATTCCTCTGAACTGCAATCCATTTGTCTGGGCCCCATACCCTGTGACCACTCTGCCGATACTGGCTGTCATCCCAGATTATTTTTTTTCCAATAATATCACAGAGCTATGTTACTGACAGCTAAACAGAACCCAAAAGACCGTAGATAAGTTATATGGCGAAGGTGGATTTTTAAAATAAACTGTGCCACGAGCAGCAGGAAATGATAACCCCACCAACACTCCCACCCCACCTCCAGATACTTTGTGAGAGACTGGGCCAGAGAATCTCATAGTGGGGGATCACTGACAGAAAGGAAATCAGCATCTCCGCTGTGGATCAAATAATGATTGATAAAGTTTGCACATCACTGTTCCAGTTTTCACATCCACATTTACATTTATATAACTCAATATCACGAGCATATTGTAACAATCTTATCTCTTTATACTTTGCATATTTTGGTCTGTATAGAAAATCATTTTGTCCCTGTATTTTGCATTGCATAAATACATTTCATTAATATTGTCTCTGCTCATTTCTCATTATTGATTTATCCTTGAATCTGTTCTTAATATGAGTTATAAAGTGTAACGTTCCTATACTGATAACTAGGGAACAGCAATATACCTCTTCCCAGTATGAACAGCCATGTCTCCCTGTCCTCTCCATCTTCTGTCTTTTCCCCTATGTCATAATCACAATGTAATTGAAGTCAGTAAATGAAACTTCATCACAGTTCCTTAACATGGATAACATCAACACTCACGCTTGCCCTCTCTGATACTGGAATAACAATCTGAATTGTACTTGCCATGTGCAATTCTCTGTTAACATATGCACGCTGTTGATTGTTACAAACCCACGTTGTCTTAGGCACATGTTGCCATTAGATCAAGGACGGAAGATGTTCTCTCAATGTTTTACTGATTTTGCAATGACTGATCAGTAATTATCGGATTTATTTCTCCATTTATGAGCAGAGAAGTATGTTTATGTTCAGTTAAATCTCTGGAATTACCTCTATATCCAAGGCAAACTGAATGATTACACACAAATAATATGCCATCTCCAACATTCCTTCCTTCAGTCACACTCACATCTCACATCCAGAATGCATGTGTTCAAAGTTATTTTGAATTTTAGTAAAAGAGTATCACATTGAGAGCGGTAAACTGGAGCTGTTTGTTCAGCGATTGTGATTATGCGAGTCTCCATGGATCTTATGGGTCCCCAGAGAGTTTCAGTCTTTTATCAATAAAGGAATGTGTTCAATGTGTAATCCCATAGTATGAGCGGGAGCATCATCCACACCAGTAACAGGGATCAGCATTTTCAAGGAGAGAGAGGGAGGAGAGATCAGAATCTGAGAAGAGTACACTTGAGTGTTTCAACAATGGATCAAGATCTGAGAACATTCAAATGGAAATTTCCAACAATGGACAGGAGTTTATCCTCGGGTCTTTTCTGGCTTTCCCAGCCTTGGATATCATTAGCATCGCGGATTGAAGATGTCCTCATGGTTATTCAAGCTGGTTACTATCCTATCCTTGCTATAGTTGGTGTTCCTGGTAAGTCTAGTGAAACGGTATGAACTGAATTGATGGTCATGATATGTAAATTTTGGAAAGGTGCTAGTCAATGTTTTCAGTTCCAATCAAAGATTCCATTGCTTACATATTATAACTAGCAAATGATTATTTAAAAATTACACACAAACATGTGAGGATGAAACAAACCGTTCTCCTTGATTCATTTTTCTCCTGCACAAGTGTACATTTCCATATCCTCCCCACTCACCATTTCTGTCCAGTACCACCTACATGACATCCCAGTCTCCTCCTCAGCCTCAGTACAATTCGTGAATAAACTATCGTTTGTGCCTTTGTTAATCTCCGCATACAGCTGTTTCAAGCCCATTCTTACCATGTGTCCTTTGCAAAATAATTGCACTTGAGCTGTTTACATTGTTCTCTACACAGAATTAGAAAGATGGGAAGACAGTGTATGGTGGTTACGTCACTGGCTCATAATCTACAGCCACAAAATAATAGGTCATTCTTCTCTGGTCAGGTCTCTGTGTGACTGCAAACCTACAGCACTGCGTTTTAATCTTTACTGTCCTGTGGAACAGCTAACCAGCCACTCAGATCAAGGTCAGCATAACATTCTGGCCTGACCAGGGCTGCATACATTCCATGAGGGCAGATGAAAAGGAAAGATAACCCCCTTCCTCTGCCTGTATCCCATATTCCTGCAGCTGAATTACAGTCAGATAGGTGGCCACTCACTCTTTTAAACGTATTCTTTGTGATTGAGTCTGTCTCCGAGAGTGTTTTCCATCTCGATAGGCACCTCTGGTGCTAGCTTTGTTGATGCTGACCTACAGATGTAAGGATGTTTTAAATTCCACGTCAGTGGCTGTGCATTGTAAATGAATGGTATTCTGTGTCACATGAAGGAAATGGAGCCAGCTAAGTAAGGGAAAGGAGTTATTGTGATTAACTGTGAGAGAGTTGTTGAGGCAGTGTTTGGGGTATTGTGGACAGATTTTATCTCCTTTACATGGAGTGATCTCCTTACCACAGAGAGAATGAACAAGAGTCCCAACGGATTAATCGCTGGGATGATGGCACCATGAGGAGTGAGTAAATGTTGATCTGTAACGCTGTGAGATAATAAGAGTTGATTGCATTGAACCTTGAGGGGGATGGACAATCACTCCTTATATTCTAAACAGACAATGAGAAGGTGATAAATTCCTTGACAGTTGATTCATTCAGGTTGCATGGATCTGGATAGTTTAAGTGCCTCTGAGGACGTTACGCCTAGCCACCCCAACCCCCACTCCCCTCGGCGATTGACAGAGACAGAGAGGTCCAGGTTTTGAATAAACTCTCCCCACATTAATATAGTGCAGTTAGTGTTTGATCCTGCTCTGAATGTCATATTATCTACCATCCTGACAGCAACCAAACTACCTTCATTCAAAAACAGTCAACTATTTTTGTCCCTGGTGAGACTACACTTGGAGTACTGTGTGCACTTCTGGTATCCAAATTTGAGGAAAGACATTCTCGATATTGAAGGAGTGCAGCGTAGGTTCACGAGGTCAATTCTGGAATGGCGGGATTACTTTACACTGAAAGACTGGAGCGACTGGGCTTGTATACCCTTGAGTTTAGAAGACTGAGAGGGATCTGATTGAGACATATAAGATCATTAAAGGATTGGATACTCTGGCGGCAGGAAACATGTTTCCACTGATGGGTGAGTGCCAAATCAGAGAACACAGCTTAAAAATACGGGGTAGACCATTTAGGACAGAGATGAGGAGAAACTTCTTCACACAGAGAGGAGTGGCTGTGTGGAATGCTCTGCCCCAGAGGGCAGTGGAGGTCCAGTCTCTGGATTAATTTTAGAAAGAGTTGGATAGAGTTCTCAAAGATTGTGGAATCAAGGGTTATGGAGATAAGGCAGGAACAGGATACCGATTAAGGATGATCAGCCATGATCATATTGAATGGTGGTGCAGGGTCGAAGTGCAGAATGGCCTACTACTGCACCTATTGTCTATTGTCTATTGTCTATTGCCTATTGTCTATTTCCACCAGCTTCTGACCTTCAGGAAGAACACGAATCCATATTCTCAGAGATGCAAAAAGACTCCTTCAAGTTTAAACCATTATACTATAAGACATAGGTGCCGAAACTAGGCCAGTTGGTCCATCGAGTCTGCTCTGCCATTTGGCCATCGCTGATAAGTTTCTCAAACCCATTCTCCGACCTTGTCCCCGTAACCCTTGATCCCCTGGATAATCTGAAAAGCTATCCCCGTCTCAAATATACTCAATAACCTGGCCGCATAGTCTTCTCTACAAATAAATTTCGAAGATTCACCATTCCCTGGTTAAAGAAGTTTCTCCTTAGCAACGTTCTAAAATATGTTCCCTTTAAGTTTAGGCTGTGTCCGTGGGTCCTCGTCTCTCCTACCAATGGAAACATCTTATGCACATCCACTCTGTTCAGGTCATTCAGTATTTTGTATGTTTCGATTACATGTCCTCTCTTCCTTTTAAACTTTATCAAGTATAGACCCAAAGACTCAAACATTCGCCATATAAGAAACTTTTCACTCCTATGACTATTCCCGTGAAAATCTTCTGAACACGCTCCAGGGGCAGTATACCTTTCCTGAGGTATGGGGCTCAACAGTGCACTCAACACTCCAAATGTAGGCTGACCAAAACTGTATACAGCCTGTCCTTATATTCATTTCCTCCTATAATAAATGCCATCAATAATAAATGCAATTGCCCTCTTAACTACTGCCTCAACCTACAAGCTTACCTTAAGAGAACCCTGCATTAGAACTCCCAAGTCCCTTTGCACTTCAGATTTCTGCATGTTCTCCCCATTTAGAAAATAGACCATGCCTCCATTCTTCGTGACAAAGTGCATGACCTCACACTTTGTGACGTTGGAATCCATCTGCCAACACTTTTACCTGGCCAATTCCTTCTTCACCCTCTCTATACGACAAGTCCATCTGCCTATCTTTGTATCGTCTGCAAACTTAGCCAGAGTGCCCTCAGTTCGATCATCTATGTTGTTAACATAACAAGTAAAAAGTTACGATTCCAACACTGAGCCCTGTGGAACATCTCTTGTTACCGACTGCCATTCTGGGAAGGACTATTTTATCACCACTCGCTGCTTTCTGTCAGACTGGCAAGTTCCTATTCATGCCTCTACCTTGCTTATAACACCACGGACCCTTATCATACTCAGTCATCTCTTGCGCGACACCTTGTCAAAGGCCTTCTTGGTGTCCAGTTGGATAACATCCATTGGTTGTACTTGATTGAGCCTGTTCATTTCTTCTTCAAAGATTTCCAACAAATTTGTCAGGCATGACCTTCCCTTAATGGAACCATGCTGACTTTGCCCTATTTTGGCAAAAACTTCCAAGTATTCAGAAATCTCATCCTTCACAATGGATTCCAGGATCTTACCCACGACAGAGGTTAAGCTATTCATTGCGGGTTTAAAAGTAGTTTTTCCTTACTCCCTGGCTAAAAACGGATGTCACAATAGTGGGTTTCCAATGCTCTGGGATCGTTCCTTTCTCGAGAGATTCCTGAAAAGTCACCACCATCGCCTCCACCAACTCTTCAGCTATCTCCCTTATAACACAAGGGTTTAATCCCTCTGGTGAAGGTAATTTGAACAACTTTAGGCCATTCAGCTTTTTCCTACCATGTTCTCCATGGAGGTGGCCACCAGACTCAGCTCTAGCCCCTCACTCTCCTGAATGTTTGAGATATTATTCGCGTCTTCCACCATGAAACTGATCCAAAGTAATTACTCAGTTCCTCATCAATTGTTTTTGTTCTCCACGATTATCTCTCCAGTGTCATTTTGCAGCAATCCAATGCCCACTTTTGCCTCTGTTTTGTACTTCATTTATTGAAGGAAACTCTTCCTGGCTTCCTTTATATTACTGGCTAGCTAACTCCCATATTCAATAATCTCCCTCCTTATTTTATTTTGTTTGCCCTCTGTTTTGTCTGTGTAAGTTTCCCAACACTCTGGTTTCCAACTGCACTTTGCCATATTATATCCTTTCTCTTTTTATTTTCTGCTATACCTGACTTCCCTCATCAATCATGGTTACCTCATTCTCCATGTACTCTGCCTCATTTTACTCCGGGTAAATGTCTGCTGCATCCCGAATTACTCAAAAACTCTCCTGCCATTGCTACTCCACTGTCTCTCCTGCTGGGCCCTTCTCCCAGTCAATTCTACCAAGCTCCTCTCTAATGTCTCTGTAGTTGCCTTTATTCAGCTTTAATCCCGTTACTTCTGAATATAACTTCTCCATCTGAAATTGCAGAATAAATTCAATCATATTACGATACTGCCTCCTATGATTTTCTTCACCTTAAGCTCCCTCACCCAGTCTGCCTGCACAAGCTGCTCCAAAAAGCCATCTCATAGACATTCCACAAATTATTTTTCTTGGAAACCACCATCAATCTGAATTCACAGCCCACCTCCCGTAATGAAATCCCACAGGATCACTGTAACTTGGTATTTCCTACACATCTCTCTAGCTCCTGGTGTATCTTGCACCCCAGCTCCGAAGTACTGTTTGGAGGCCTGAACAGAACTCCAACTGTTTGTTTTTAACCTTTTTTGATTCCTCAATTCTAACGACACAGATTCTACACCATTTTACCTTACATCATTTCTTATTATTGATTTAATTGCATTTCTTACTAATAAGACAACCCCATCCCCTCTGCCCAACTTCCTATCTTTTTGATAGGATGCATATCCTTGAATATTCAGTTCCCAATCCTGATCCTCTTGCAGCAACGTCTCCGTGATGGCGACTGCCAATTTGTGGATGTGCCACAAGTTTATTTACATTATTCCTTATACTGCATGCATTCCGATGTAACAGTTCAGCCCTGTAGTAACCATCCCTCTTCTCATCGTCATTTGTTTGCCCTGAGTGTTTGAAGTTTGATTGCTAACACTTTCCATACTCTGCGTCTGTGCTGAAGATTTGAATAACTTAGAGTTTTAGAGTCATCGAGGTGTACAGAATGGAAACAGACCGTTCGGTCCAACCTGTCCATGCTGATCAGATATCGCCAATCCAGTCCCACCTGCCAGTATCCGGTCCATATTCCTCCGAACTCTTCCTCTTCATATACCCATCTAAATGCCTCTTAAACGTTGCAATTGTACCAGCCTCCACCACATCCTTTAACAGCTCATGCCATACACGTACCACCCTCTGCGTGAAAACGTTTACCCTTAGGTCTCTTTTCTATCTTTCCCCTCTGACCCTAAACCTATGCCCTCTCGTTCTGGACTCCCTGACCCCAGGGAAAAGACTTTGTCTATTTATCATATCTATGCCCCTCATAATTTTGTAAATCTCTAAAAGGTCACCCTCAGCCTCCGACGCTCCAGGGAAAGCAGCCTCAGCCTGCTCAACCTCTCCCTATATCTCAAATCCTCCAAACATGGCAACATCCTTGTATTTTTTTTTCTGACCGTTTCCAGTTTCACAACATATTTCTGATACGAAGGAGATCAGAATTACATGCAATATTCCAACAGTGGTCGAACCAGTGTCCTGTACGTCCGCAACATGACCTCCCAACTCCTGTACTCAATAGTGTGACCAACAAAGGAAAGCATAACAAACGCCTTCTTCTTGAGATCTGCAGTCTTACCCGCTCCTTTCATTCGGATTTTATAATTTTCCCTATTACTGAGACCACCCTACCCCCCTTTAGCTTAAAGTCCAGTCTACAGTCCTAGTTATACGATTTGCTTGGACTCTGGTCCCAACACGGTTCAGATGAAGACCGTCCAATCAGAACAGTGAGCTCCTTCCCCAGTGTCTGGTGTTAATGTCCCATGATACAAACCCATTTCTCCCACACTAAACTTTTAACCACACATTTTCCTGCTGACCCTGTGCTAATTAGCTCATGGCTCAGGCCGTTATCCAGAGATTATTTCCTTTTTGATTCTGTTTTCTAATTTAGCTCTGAGCTCATCGTATCTCTTAGCAGAAACTCTGTCCTAGTTTTATCTCTGTCATTGGTACCGACACAGAACATGACCAATGGATCTTTACCCTCCCACTCCAAGTTCCCCTGCAGCCCAGATGAGATATCCCTTACCCAAACACCAGTAGGTAATGCCCCTTTCAGGACTCTCAATCCGGGTCACAGAGAACAGTGTATATGCCGCTAACTATACGATCTCCAATTAAATTAACATTTCTCTTCTGTTGCCCCACTTGAAAGCTTTCCTCAACTCGGTGCTGTGGCCAATCAGCTCATTCTCCCTGCAGTCCCCATCCCATCCACACCAGGAACAAAGCTCTTGAACCTGTTAGACACGGACAGGGGCTGAGGTTCCAGCAATTCTACGTCCTGGATCCCTTTATCTGCCACACTCATAGATAATCTCTCTGCTTTCTAACCACTGGCTGAATTTGCGTCAGTTGATCTAAGGAGTGTAACTATATCTTGAGTCACAGCATCCAGGGAACTCTCCCCCTCTCTGATGCCTCGCAATGTTTGAAGCTCAAACTCCAGCACATCGACTCAGAACCAGAGTTGTTCTTGCATGCAACATTTACTCCAGAAATGGTCACTGGGAACCACAGTGGTGTCCACCACTCCCACATCATGTAGAAACAACACATCACCCGACCCTCGATCCTTATTTTATTTATCTACTATTGAATTGTTCCTCTGCATTTTTATTTGTTTATGTACATCTGCTTATGCACGTTGTAATCAATAAATTAACATGATTCAATTTAACACAGATTCAAAGTTAACACACTGCCTATCAGCAAATGAGATCACATCCTCCCTTTGTCAAACCTGCTCATCATCTTCTGATAGAATTCTGACAGACTTGTGAGCGGGACCATTCCTTGATGAAGCCATGCTGACTCAGCTCTGTTTTACCATGCACCTCCAAGTACTCTGCAATGTCATTGCTAGCAATGCACTCTAAATCCCTAATAACGGCCGATGCCAGGCTATACTGCCCTATGATTTCCTGTATTTTGCCTTTCTTCCTTCTTACACAGAGATTTTAAATTGTCCATTTTCCAATTCTTTGGGACTCTGTCTGATGATAGATACTCCTGAACAGTCACGACGAATGGTTTCACAATCTCCTCCGCTAATTCCTTCAGAACATTGTTTTTTATCCTTCCAGTCTGTGTGATTTATCCATTTTCAAACATTGCAGCTTCCCCAGTACCTTCTCCTCAGCGTTGATCACTACATCCATTCCTCACCATTGACTCGCTTGAAGTTCTGGAATGTTCCTAGTATCTACCATTGTGAGGATTGACGGAAAGTACCTATTCAGGTCATTCTCCAATTCTTTGTTCTCCATTTCTCTGCAGCCAGCCTCAATTTCTGGTTGTCCAATGTTCACTCTCCCCATTTATATATCTTAACAAATCTCCTGCAATCTCCTTTTCTAAAGCGAGCTAGCTTACATGTTTCGTGTTCATCATTTTATTGCTTCTTGAATTGTCCTGTGCTGCTGTATAAAGGATTACCAATCTCAGACAGGCTGCGTGAGAGCATTCCTGTTAACTGACTGTCGAAAATATACTAATGTAACTGTCCTAACCCTATTGTCCATTACTGGATTGCGTGGTGGCACAACATTGCTGTCTCACAGTGCCAGGGACTCGGGTTCAATTCCAATCTCTGGACCATGTCTTTCCGGAGATTTTGCAATCTCTGCATTGGGAGAATTACCATTTTTCTCTCTCCACAGTGTTTCTTTCAAGTTTCTTTAATCTACACTATATTTGCTTGTGTTTGATGGAGAATTGCTGCAAATATGACGGGTTTATTGTAAAAGTGGCTCTGGTCCTCAGGCTGACCGAGTGCTTGGGAATCTTGCCCAGCTACTTATGCGAGTGCATGTCCCTGATTACCTCCTCCACCTCTCTCAACCCCTGAGTCCATCCGTCACTGCATGCAGCCTTTCATCGAGCCACCCCGGGATTCCCCACACCCCATCGCCTGGCACTGGATGCTCCCTACGCAGGGAGCACACAAAGACACTGGGCACTTTCTGACCCGCTAGGGATGCGGGGTAAAGACCCAGCCATTAAAACGAACAGAATAACTAAAATCCAATTGAACAGCAAGGCAGAGTAAACAGGCTGACTGGCACCCATCTGTTATGACATTTTCAAGTCTTTTGGACTAATTTCTGTTTATCCTCGTCCATGTACAAATAGATGCTCCATAAGTGTATCCTGTCACACAGGTTTGGTGGAGGTGACAGATATCAGATTCTATGGTCATTACGACTGATTCGTTGGACTCCACTTTTCTGGTTAATGAGATCACACTTAAGTTTTTATTGTCAAGTCGATCCATTTTAAAGTAAAGGTCTTGCTGGAGTTATGCTGAAAGCATATTTGAATGTTGGGGAGACTAGATTATGCCACGTGCCAGTGAGGTTAGGAATAGGAAGGTAGTAAAGTTAAAAAACATGGCCAAAGAGCTGGTAGGGTCGGCAGCACTTGCAATATGTGGATCATTGGGATTCCCGGATCGGTAGGATAGACACAAGCAGAACGGATGCAGCTGAACTGGCAGCAATCTCAGATATGTGGGTCATTGGGATTACTGGGTCAGTATGAAGTACACAAGAAGGAACGGGATGGAGCTGAACTGGCAGCAATCTCCTGGCAGGCAGGTTTGCTATTGTCACTCAGGAGGGTATAAAATGGTGTGGCAGTGGGGGAGGGTGGGTGGAGCCAGAGGAGTACGTCCACAAGCACAGTGACTGAAGAGCAGTTGGAGACTAATCCCAGTACAACTAAGACCAGCAACAAACTGGCAGAGGGTAGTGAACACAATGGGACTGGCAGACTGAAGTATGCTGATTTTAATGTGAGCAGTGTGACCGGCAAGACAGATGAGTATATAGAACTATGAGTAAAAAATGAGGTCTGCAGATGCTGGGGATCACAGCTGCAAATGTGTTGCTGGTCAAAGCACAGCAGGCCAGGCAGCATCTCAGGAATAGAGAATTCGACGTTTCGAGCATAAGCCTGATTCCTGATGAAGGGCTTATGCTCGAAACGTCGAATTCTCTATTCCTGAGATGCTGCCTGGCCTGCTGTGCTTTGACCAGCAACACATTTGCAGATATAGAACTATGATACATTAATTACAGAGATTTGGGTGAGAGAGGGATCAGGAAACTATCAATCCAATGGGTCCAGAGCGAGTTGAAGAATGTGCAGTGAGAGGCTGGAAACGGTTGTTGAAGCAAAATAATTATCCAGCAGTTTATTGGAATTGGACAGTGTGTGATGCAATGTACAGATTGAAGGGACAAGGGAGGAAACTGAAATTGTCTGTTTACAATATTTTCAGCTTTACTGACAGTCTTTTGTAATCTCCTGTTACCAGAGGAGAATTTACATCAGGGAAACTCAAACCAAGGATCTGATGGAGTTTGGCTGAAGTGTATTTATTTCAATGCAAGAATTGTTATGGGTAAGGAGCCTGAATCCATGCATGACTATGATGTTGTGGCTTTACAGAGACTTGGTTGAGAAGAGCACGTTAGAAAACCGAAAGGCCTGAATGTGGATAGCTCACCTGGACCAGATGGACTACACCCCAGCCTTGTAAGGGAGATAACTGAAGAGTTAGTGCATGCTTAAGTGGTAATCTTTCAGGAATGACTAAAATCAGGAAACGGCAAAGTGGCTGTATAATTGCTAACATGACATCCCGTTTAATAAGGAAGTTAGGTGGAAGATAGAAAACTGCACACTGATTAGCCTAACCTTGGTTGTGGGAAACATCCTGAAATCCATCGTGAAGGATGGGATTTCTGATCCTTGGAGGTGTTTGGTAAAATAGGACAGGGTCAGCATGGTTTCATCAAGGGGAGATCAGTCCTGCCAAACCGGCTAGAAAACAGTGAGGGAGTAATGAGCAGATTAGATCAAGGAGAACCAATAGATGTTATCCATCTGCATTCAAGAATCCTTCGACAAATTGCCATGCATGAGGTTATTGAGAAAGATATGGGCTCATGGTATGAGAGGCAAGGTGCTGGCATGGATAGAAGTTTGGCTGCCTGAGAGAAAGCATAGAGTGGGGATAAAAGTGTTCTTCTCAGGATGGCAACCAGTGACAAGTGGTGTTCCACAAAACTCAGTGTTGGGACCACAACTTTCATTTTGTGCATTCATTATCTATATGAAGGAACTGAGGGCATTCTGGCTAGGCTTTCAAACAGTGCAAAGATAGATAGAGGGACAGGTAGCATTGAAGAGGTGGTTTGGCTGCAGAAGGGTGCTCTCATGCATCTCCTCAGCTTCCCACGCCTCTGCCCTTGCAATTCACCCTTCCAACGACAACAAGTTAGAACCTCTCTGGTTCTCGCCTTCCATCCCACCAACCTCAGGATACAACGCATTTTCTGCCATCAACAGTCAGATCCCAACACCAGAGATATACTTCGCTCCCCACCCCTATCATCAAACTGCTGAGACCATTCCCTCACAACTCCCTCGTTAGGTCCACACGCCCCCACCAAGCCACCTTCCGGACACTGCAAGAGATATGAAAACTGTGCCAACACTTCCCTCCTCACCTCCACCCAAGGCCCCAAAGGATCCTACCACATCAGGCAGAGAACATCCTGTGCATCCAAACACCTCTTCTTGTCAGTCCATTGCCCTGTCTCCTATATATTGGCGAGACGGGACATCAACTTACGGAACGGTTCAGGGAACACTCTTCGACACATAAACCCAACAACCCCACTTCCCTGTGGCCGAATACTTCAACTCCCCCTCCCACTCCGCCAAAGCCCTGCAAGCTTTTGGCTTCCTCCACTGCCAAATTCTAGCCACCTGACTCTGGAGGAAAAACGCATTATCTTCTGCCTTGGGACCCTCCAAACACACGGTAACAAGTTCAATTTCACCAGTTTCCTTATCTCCCCTCCCTCCACCTTATCCCAGATCTAACCCTCCAACTCAGCACCGCCCTCTTGAACTGTCCTACCTGTCCATCTACCTTCCCAAGTATCAAATCTACCTTCCACTCTGAACTATCACTATCATCACCCACCTTCATCTAGCTGTTGCCTTCCAAGCTACCTTCCTGCCAGCGCCAGCCCCCCTCCCTCACCATTTATGTCTCTGCCCGCTTCCGCCCACCCCACATTCCCGATGAAGGCTTTATGCCTGAAACGTCGAATCTCCTGCTCCTCGGATGCTGCTTAACAGGATGTGCTTTTCTGTGATCAAACTTTTTGACACTGCTCTCCAGCATCTGCCGTCCTCATTTTCACCTGCTGAAGGACTTTCACAGGTTTGGAGGGTGAGCGAAGAAGTGTCAGATGGAGTATAATGTGGAAAATTGTTTTGCCAGGATGAATAGAAGCATGGACTATTTTCGAAATAGCGGAGCAAATTCAGAAGTCTGAAGGGCAAAAAGACTAGGGGGTTCCAGTCCAGGAGTCTTGAAAGGTAAACTTGCAGTTTGTCAGTCGTTAGGCAGTCAAATACAATGATGGTATTTATTTCAAGAAGGCTTAAATATGAAAGTAGGAATGTACTTCTAAGGCTCTACAAGGCTTTGGTCATGCCACATTCGGAATATTGTGCGCAATTTTGCGTCCCATATCTCAGGAAGGATGCACTGGTCCTGGAGCGTTTTCCAAAGAGATTCACGAGAATGGTGCCAGGAAATAAAAGCTTAACATATAAAAAATATTTGAGGGCTCTGTGTCTGTATTTGGTAGAATTCAGAAAGATGTTAGGAGGTCTAATTGAAACTTACAGAATACGAAATGACCGGGGAGAGAGGGGATTTTGGGAAGATGTGTCCAATGTAGGTGAGACTAGTACCCGAGGGGACAGTGGAAAGAGAAGACCTTTTTGAACAAAGATAAGGAGAATCCTCTTCAGCCAGGCAGCGATGAATCTATGGAATTCACTGCTACAGAGGGCTGTCGGTCCAGATCATAGAGTATATTTAGGAGTGAGACAGATAGGTTCTTGTCTGTAAAGGCGATCAAGGGTTACAGGTAGAAAGTGGGAGAATGGGGTAGAGAAGCTTAACAGCCATCATTGAATGGCGGAGCAGGCTCAATGGGCCTAATGGCCAAATTTCTGTTCCAATGTCTTCTGGTTGTATGGTTAATATTGGCTCTCCTCATTCCTCATTGGAGATGTATCCTTGAATTTGTTCTTGATATGATTTATGAAGAATAAAACTCCAACACTGATTGCTGGGAAATATCGTGTTCCCTCTCTCCAGTCTCAGCAGCAATGCCCCGATATCATAATCACACTGCAATTGAAATCCTGTGAAATTTACTTCAATACAGTTGATTGACATCAATAACATTAACAGCATGACCCTTACCTGCCCTCTCTGATCCTTGAATAACCATCTGAATTGTGTGTCACATCATATTCTCTGTTAACATATCCATGCCATTTGTCCGTTATCACTCATGTCATAAGCAATTTTCTGTCAGATTATGGACTAGAAAATTCTCTACATATTTTGCTGTCATTATAATCACTGATCAGTAGTTACAGACTGTATGTTTTGACTTATAAGCCGAGAAACTTGTTTAAGTTCTGACAATCCTTTGACGTTACTGCTATATCTAAGGCAGATTGAACAATTACATTCAATCAATCTAACATCTCAAATATTTCTTCCTGTTCACCCCCCACACATATCCCATGCCAAATGTGTAAACTTTAAAAGTTCTTTTGAATTTGAATAAAATTATTATTGAATTCAAAGGGGTTAACTGGAGCTATTTGTTCAGTGACTGTGATTAATATCAATCTCAGTGGATCCTAATTATGGTATTGGGAAGTTTCCATGGTTTAAATATAAATGGGCTCCTTTCAATGTGATATCACATAATGTGAGTAGGAGCATCACTGACAGCACGAACAAGGATCAGCAGCTCGAGAGAGGGGTGGGGAGGAGAGATCAGAATCTGAGAACATCAGACAAAAACGTTACAATAATGATTCATTATCTGAGGACCGTGGATTGGAGTGTACCAACAATGAATCAGAATCTGAGAACATTAGACTGGAATGTCCCAACAATGGACAGGAGTTTATCCTTGGGTCTTTACTGGCTTTCTGATCCTTGGATATCATTAGCATCACGGATCCAGGTTATCCTTTGGATTATTCAAGGTGGTTACTATCCCATCCTTGCGGTAGTTGGTGTTCCTGGTAAGTCATTAGATTTGTCTACTAAACCGGGTTGAACTCAATTTCTGCTCATGATATATAAATTTTGGAAAGTGCAAGTCAATGTCTTCAGTTCCAAACAAAAAATCCTTTCCTTATGAATTATAACTATCAAACTACTATTTATAAATTACTCACTGATATGTGATAAGGACACAGAATGTTCTCATACTTCATAATCCATTTTGTCCTTCACGGATTTACATCTCCATGTCCTCCCCACTCACCAATCCTGTCCAATACCACCATCATGATATCTCAGTCTCGTTTGCAGTCTCAGTGCAACTTCTGAATGAACCATTATTTTTGCCTTTGTTCAATATGGATGCAACAGTTTCAAGTGCGTTCTAATCACATGTCCGTCACTAACTAATTGCTCTTGAGGATGTTTGACGTGTTCCCTGCACGTACAGGAAGATAGTTTATGGTGGTCAAGTCATTGACTCATAATCTAGAGCCACAGAATAATAGTCTGTTGATATCTCATGAAGGAAAGTGGTGGAATTTAAAAGCAACCATTATCATTTGTTATAAAAGCCCATCTGCTTGCCTGAAGTCCTTTAGGTAAGTCAATGTGTCAACCTCCCCCAGTCAGGTTTCCGTGTGTTTTCAGTAATGAACATGTGGGTGTACTGCACCTTCAAACTACCTGACAGCACCACGTCTTCTGAAAAATAGTTATAATTTAACATTTGGTCGAACAACTCGATTAGCTCACTGTCTTGAGACAAAAACAAATTCAGCCAAACACTTTAAATTATACCCCAAATGACACATTGACTTACCTAAAGGACTTCAGGCAGGCAGATGGGCTTTTATACCAAATGATAATGGTTGCTTTTAAAATCCACCACAAGTTTGAATGTAATATACTGATAATCTTAAAAGCCAATGACACAATCCAATAGTTTGGGGGTATAAGACCGTGGAAGGTTGAACAGTTGAGAGGAGAGCTGCTGAACAACCAGCATGCAAAGACTGCCTGAAAAATAGCTCCCTTAAAAGTATATTCATTGATTAGTAACTAGTGAAGCAGAATCCCCCAGAAGAAAAGAAGACAGGACTATGGAGAAGAACCGAAAGTTTCCTGGTTTTGTGATAAGAAGTTTTATTTTGTAAATCTTAATTAGGAGTTTTATCGGACTCATATTTTGGAGGGGGGAAGGTCAAAGATAGGTTAGAGGAAGAAGTTGTAAATATTCGTTTGATTATTATTCTCTGTAATACTTTAAGAAAAAAATGTAAGGCACAGAACGTTGAAATCATATCAAATGGTAAAATGACAGAGCGCTCCAAATGTTATCCTGCCTTTGAAGTTTATCTGTTCAAATACTGGTTGTGGGATTTCTTTCTGGAACAGTTGGATTTGGCTGAATTCCCTTTGATTCAGGCATATGAGAGTTTCCAATGAATCCTCACCAGGAATCCATCACAAGTGGAAAAGATAACTCAGGGATTTTATAGACTGACACTTTGTTGTCTGGTGAACAAAGTAAGAGAAAGGGATCAATCGGCAGTTGCTTTTCAGGCAGGGAACTATTTTCTCCCTCTCTGTGTTGAAACATACAATTTTGCCAACTGAACAACAAAATGGACCATGTGTGCTCTCCTGGAACATTCTCTGGAAAACCTGATTACGGATTATATGCAGGAGCATCATTGCTCTTGTTGTACACAATTCCATTCAATCTCAAAAAATGTCCCCACTTTATAAATTGATGATATGCTTACACGTGTCTGTGTAATTTGTAAATATTGGTAGGTGTCTTCATAGTATGTGTTTTGATATCAATACATTTTTTTCTTCAAATTTATTCGCTAGCTTTAGTCTCCCTGACAAGAGATAATATGCATCCAGCTGATGCACTTTTCTGAAAGTCATGGTGGTTCAATACTATTTCTAGGCTAAGATCGGAACTGATTATCCCCCATAACCAAAGGCCAGCATCCCAGGAATGAGAAAAGGGAAACATCTTTGAAAATTTCAAAAATAATTATATTCTTTTATTTTAGTGTTTGGGGATCAAAACTGTACACAGTGCATCAGATGTGGTCTCAGCAATGCCCTGTACAGATGCAGTAAAACATTCCTGCAATTAAACCTTTACCTTTTGTCAAAAACAGCATTATTCCACTTACTTTCCAAATCACTTGCTGCATCTGCAGACTGACTTCACATGATTCATGTCCCAGGAACATGGAAACCGCCTGTATCACAGAGTACTGCAATCTCTGTCCATTTAAATTGATTACCATTATTTTATCTTTCATGCCAAAATAGACAATTTACCTTATGTTATTTCTACTGAAGGTTTACGCACTAACCTTCCCTGTCTATAATCATATTGCAGACTCAGTATCTCAATTTGATGACACAATGAATGACCATCTTGGTGTACGAGCTAATTGAGCTCCAAGCCATTCCCTCCCCTTTCTCCAGATCATTGATATAGATTATTGGTCATTGATGACCCCACAGTGATCTCTGAGGCATTCCATCAGTTAGAACTTTGCAGCCTGAAAGTAAACATTTCTCTCTACTCTCTATTTCATGCTAGTGATATATTCCATGTTCCTGTGTAGCCGTTCAGGCGGGTTGAATGGCCTCGTCCTGGGCTGTGTAATGTACTCAACGATCTGAATTACTTAATTCTATATTCCTGTGTAATTTCTCAGAGGGGCAGAATGGTCTGCTCCTGTCTCATTGTAACGATCCTGTCTGATGAATTGGGATGGTCCCCTACCCTGTAACAGCATCGAGGGGTGGATTGAAGGAACAACACATGGGTTCGGGGCAGTAGTATATCTCTGTAACAGCCTCGTGGATGGATTGAGGGAACAACACATAGGATAGGGGCAGCAGTATATCTCTGTAACGGCACTGTGAGACGGACTCAGGGAACAACACATGGGGTAGGGACAGCAGTATATCTCTGTATCAGCTTTGAGTGGTGGATTGAGGGAACAACACATGGGGTAGGGGCAGCAGTATATCTCTATAACAGCATCGAGGGTGGATTGAGATAACAACATATTCAGAATGCTCATGGCTGGTCCAAATGTCTCTGATCATCCCTCTCCTGTCTGGTCCCGATAAACATTGACTCTCCTGTCCAGCAAAGATCAGTCGAGCTCAGCCTAGAATATCCTCAATAACAGCGTCTTCCCTACTCCCTGAGGATGATGATACCACAGACCGCACAGCACTAAATGGAAAGGATCATCTTTATTTCATTGTCGGACCCATTACATTAAAACTGTGCTAACCTCACATCAAATCACCACCTCTTTTCATACTTAAGGATATAATAATTATGAATAACCATAACCCATTCTGCCCTCAAAACCTGTCCCACATTCCCACTGACTCTTTCCAAATATGGATCAAATCCAGCCTCTGCTGCAAACTCAGAAAGTGAATACTTGGCAGCATAACACCACATGAGCATGAAAAAAGGAGCAGAATGAGGCCATTCGGCCCATCAAGTCTGATGTTCCATTCAATAATTTCTTGTATGTACCCCAAACTCATTCTCCTGCCTTCTCCCTGGAATCCTTGATTCCTTCATAAACCAAAAACGTGCCGATTTGTGTCTTAATGACACTAGTGCTTGTGTCTGTGTGTGTGTGTGTGTGTGTGTGTGTGTGTGTGTGTGTGTGTGTGTGTGTGTGTGTGTGGGTGTGTGTGTGTGTGTGTATGTGCGTGTGTGTGTGTGTATATATATATGTATATATATATGTGTGCGTGTGTGTGTGTGTGTGTCCCCGTCTGTGTGTGTGTCTATGTGATTGTTTTCTGTGTATTTGTGTCTACATCTGTGTACCTGTGTAATAGCCTCTGTGTTTCTATCTGTGTTTGCGTCTATTTGTGTGCAAATGTATATGTCTCTGTGTATTGCAATGTGTGCGTATGCCTATCTCCTTATATATGTTGTGCATGTTAGTATGTTGGGGTGTTTGCCAATACGTCTGTGCATTTCAGTATCTGCATCTTTGTGCAGTGAGGTATCTGTTTTTGGTTGGGTGTGAATGGACTGACGTTGGAACTGGCAGTGGGTTTAAAGTGAGAACTGAATGTTGCTCTTTACTCAGTTGATGGGAAATCGATGTTTCAGAAGCTCCACATGAGCCATCTTGTTTCTATCCGGCTCATGCCAGGTTCCTCCCCATATGGCGGGAGAAGGGGGTGTGAGGGAACAGATATCAGGCACAGCACCACCCGGCTTGGCCCTTTCTGTCCCATTCCAGACAGTTTGTCCTGGAACAGGAGAAAGGGAGAGAGGGAGGGAGACTGGAAATGGGTGACCCTGCAGTTAGTGCTGTTGGATGTGTGGCTGGGGGGAATGGTGAGGTGTCCGGAATGAGTCAGTCGACAGTTGTAAATCAATTTAGTATTATTATGGTCGGGGGTATTGCGTAGGTGACAGAGAAAGTGAGGAAGAAAGTTGCTGAATTCAGTAGTGAGGTTGGAAATGCCTGAGCCTTCTTTGGAAATAGAGTGCGAGCCTTGTTCGGGGGTCAGTGCTATAACAGGTATACAGGGAATGTGAAGGAACAGATAGAATATGGTGACCCTTATCCTGACAGAGCGGAGAAGGTTATTGACGCTTGTCCTGTATCACAGCGTCAAGGTGACCCTTCGGGAATGTCTTGTCCAAGTCTATCACCAATAACGCCACAGACCATGTCCCTCAGATTCAGTTTAAGGGGAGCTTACAAATAACAAGGAGAAGCAAACATTGGTGTATTATATATCGAAACTAAAACTGTTGCAGAAATTCTGAGCATCGTATGCTCTGAAAATTAGACATGCAAATATCATGGATACTGCAGTCTTACTGGATGGTCTCAAGTTGCATTTCAACTGCGTTAACTAAGTGACTGCTTATGCTGTGAAAAATAAATTCCCTAAATGTATATCAGGTGGGTTGAAGAGTATGTATTGAACCAAACTGGAGATCAAGTTTTTTTCGGATTTGGTGTTGTGTGGTCAGGAGGATTAATCAATGCCCTTGCTCTGAAGCAGCTTTGGAGGAGTAGTGACATTAATATATTGTATTTTACACGGAGTCTGTATACAATATAGAATGTTTGTACATTTTGGTCAAACATGATGGAAGCATGGAGCCGAGAGGGTCAAGTTTGTTCCAGTGAATTGGGAAAACACAAAATAACATTCAGTGGGAGATAAGTAATGGTTGTTAGAGTCATAGAGTCCTATAGGTCTTTCGCATCAAACTGATCCATTCCGACCAAAATGTCAATTCACACTAACCCCATTTCCCAGCCATTGCACTGTATCCTCCTAATCCTTTCCGATCCTGTATTTGTCAAAATGCATTCTAAATGTTGTGAATGTACCCACCTTAACTACTTCTGCTGTAGGTAATTCCATATGCGTATCAACCTGTGTGTATAAAAGTTGCTCCTCAGGTTCCCTTTTATTCTTACCCCTCTGACCTTAAACTGATGCCCTTGAGTCCGTGATTGTCCAATCCCGGCAAGTAAAGGCTGAGTGCATTCACTCTATCCATGCCAGTTATGATCTTATACCCTTCAATAAGATCCTCTCCCCAGTTTCATACACGCAAAAGTAAAAAGACCTAGCTTTTCCAACCTCTCCCTATAACTCAGAGCCTTGAGTCTTTGGCAACATCGTTGTAAATTTCTTCTGCACTCATTCCAGTTTAATAACATCATTCCTATAGCAAAGTTAACAAAACTGAACATAACACTGTAAGTATGGCCTCAACCGTGCCCCGTATTCTGCAGCATAGCTCCCCAAATTCGCTACTTAGTGCCCTGACTGATAAATGCCAGTGTGTCAAAAGTCTTCTTCATTGCCCTGTCTACCTCTGAATCAACTTTCGGACAACCATGCACCTGAATTCCAAGGTCCCTCTGTTCCACTACATTCCTTAAGACCCAGCCATTCACCATAAAACTCCGATATTGATTTGAGTTTCTAAAATGCAAGAACTTACACTGATCTGCATTAAAATCCATTTGCCATTTCTCGGCCCACTTCTTCAGCTGATCAAGGTACTGCTGTAAGTTCTGAAATTTCTGATAACCTTTGTCATTCTCCATGTAACCGCCTATTTTATTGTCACCTTCAAAGTTACAAATCATGCACGTACATTCTCATGTAAATTATGGATATATGTAATGTATAGTGGTGCCAGCATCGCCCCGATGCATTTCATTTTAAATGGAAATGAAACAAGGGCCATGAAATTGATAAGGAAATCAAAAACAGAACATGAATGCTAACAAACAAGAACAGAAACACTGCATAAATCTACAATCTGTATTTCAAAGGAAACAAAGTAAAAGCAAGGTCAAATATGGAAAATTGTAACCGGGAGAGGAGAGTTTATTGTGAAAAATAGGGAAATGGCCAAGAAAATAACCAGTTATTTTGCATCTGTCTGCATGGATGAATATCCACAAAATCACCCAATAATATCCAGTGATCATGTCGGGCTTGTGCAACTGAAGACATAAAGTCAACTTATATCAGTAACAAGGTGGTATTTGAGAATGTAGCTGGATTGAGCATTGCTAAGTCTGACAGACCTAATGTACTTCATATTAAAATGTCTGACATAAATCGGCAATAGAAATATTAATTGCACTGTCGATGACTGTGTTTCATTTTCCTGTGCATTCTGCAGAGGTTGGAAGCCATTGTGGATAAATGGACTTGAGCAAACGTGGTCCAAGCAGTATAGATTAATGAAAAGGAATCCAAGCATCTAAAAAGAAAGAAGACATAGTTTGGTGAACTGACGAACAATTAACTTGATATCTGCAAGTTGAAAACTGTTGGAATCTATTATACAGCATGTGATATTGGATGTTTAGGAATGAACAGCAACAATGGAGAAAATCCATATGTATTTCTGACAGATGTGAAACTCGATGTGCTATTAGTTATTAGACCCCATCAACCACCCTCTGAGAAAAGAAACAGGAAGTGACTTCGCCACAAGAAATAGCATCATCAACGCAAAGAAATCCAAACATATAAATGGAAAGCGGGAATTTTAAGGATTGTTTCGCATGAGGTCCACTGAAGATGTTACCTAGTAAGATAACGAAACGTCTGGAAATGTAGCGAGCAAACCTACATCCATTGTGTAAAGTGTTGCTGACCCAATCTGAGAAACAATATACTGACCACAAAAAAGTGCAATGGACATTGTCCAGATTAATCCCTGAGATTGCGAGATTGCCTGATGAGGAAACTCGGCCTGTGTTCATTAGAGTTTGAAAGAATGAGAGGAGAGTCACAATGAAACTTGAAAACTTCACAAAACATATGCCAAGTTGGAAATAAACAGGACATTTCCCTGGCTGTCAGTTCCACATTCAAGGCAAATAATTGCAGTTTCAGAGACAGACCATTTAAGACCGCAATAAAGAGGAAATTCTTACTTGGTGGGAACTGCCTAAAACAGGGGCAGAGAAACCTGCTGGTAGGGCAAGATTAGGGAGAATTCCCCAGATATTCTGCAAGTGTTTCAAGCGGAAAAGAATAACAAACAAAAAGGTCGGTGTCATTCGTGACTTGCCAAGTTGCATCCAAATCACCTTACTGTTAGGAGACAGAGGGTAGTGGTTGAAGGCTGTTAGTGTGACTGAGACCGGTGTCCAATGGTGTATCACAGGGATCAGTGCTGTGTCCCTTATTATTTGTGATAGGGAGGTGTTGGTGTTGGACTGGGGTGGGCAAACTTAAAAATCACATAACACCAGGTGAGAGTCCAGCAGGTTTATTCGGAGGCACGAGATTTCAAAGCGCACAACCACCTGATGAAGAAGCAGTGCTTCGAAGCTAGTGCCTCCGAATAAACCTGTTGGACTATAACCTGGTGTTGTGTCATCTTTAACCTGATTATTTGTGGTATTCATAAATGATGCAGCTGTGAATATAGACGGGGGTGACGGGAGTGCGACAACTAAGTTTGTGTTTGATACAAAGATTGGCCGGGTGGTTTGGCAGTGAGGAGGAAAGTCTTATGTTACAGGAAGATACAGATGGAATGGTCAGATGGGTGGATCAATGGCACATGGAATGTAATCCTGATGAATATTAAATGATGCATTTTGGAAGAAGGAACTGGACAGGGGAGAACTCAATGAATGGCAACACACGAGGAAGCTCAGGGGCTGCTTCCCCACATATCCCTGAATGTGACTAAACTGGTTAATGCACAATTTGAGAAAGCATAGGGGACAGTAAACATAACCTTTATTCATCAAGGCATAGATTATAAGAGCTACGCGGAAGTTTGCTTTTGCCAAGATGCAATACTGATTGTAGTTCTGGGAGCCACATTACAGGAAGGAACTGATTGTAGTGGAGGGGGTTCAGAGGAGATTCACCAGGATGTTCCCTGGGATGGAGCATATTAGCTATGGAGAGAGGCTGGATAAGCTCGGGCTGTTTAGTGTGGAGGAGAGAAGGCTGAGTGGGCCGAGATTCAGAAGGATAGGATTACGAGGGACATGGACAGGATGGATAGATAGCAGCTGTTCCTTTTAGTCAAAGGGCCAAGAACAATGGAGCACATTTTAAAGTGAAGGATTTGAGATGTGGAGAGGAATTAAGGATTGTTTATCACTCAGAGGGTGCTGGGGTCAAGAATGCACTTCCTGAGAGAAGAATTGTCATGGTAACCTCACAACCATTAGAAAATACACAGTTGTGAGCTTGAAATGCCATAAGGTTCATGGCTATGGCCTTGTGTCGGAAAGTGGGGCTAATGTAGACCATGCTGTATTGTTGATGGGACAAAGTCTGTGCTTCTGTGTTTGTATG
>NW_026869058.1:336220-380949 GCF_020745735.1 Hemiscyllium ocellatum
GGAGAGAGCGTGAGACAGAGAGAGACACAGGGAGAGAGCGTGAGACAGAGAGAGACACAGGGAGAGAGCGTGAGACAGAGAGAGACACAGGGAGAGAGCGTGAGACAGAGAGAGGCACAGGGAGAGAGCGCGTAAGACAGAGAGAGGCACAGGGAGAGAGCGTGAGACCGAGAGAGAGTGAGACAGAGAGAGGCACAGGGAGAGAGCGTGAGACAGAGAGAGGCACAGGGAGAGAGAGTGAGACAGAGAGAGCGTGAGACAGAGAGAGAGACACAGGAGAGAGAGTGAGACAGAGAGAGAGACAGGGAGAGAGCGTGAGACAGAGAGAGAGAGACAGGAGAGAGAGTGAGACAGAGAGAGAGAGACAGGGAGAGAGCGTGAGACAGAGAGAGAGAGACAGGGAGAGAGCGTGAGACAGAGAGAGAGACAGGGAGAGAGCGTGAGACCGAGAGAGACACGGGAGAGAGCGTGAGACCGAGAGAGACACAGGGAGAGAGCGTGAGACCGAGAGAGCGTGAGACAGAGAGAGAGCGTGAGACAGAGAGAGGCACAGGGAGAGAGCGTGAGACAGAGAGAGACACTGGGAGAGGGAGTGAGACAGAGAGAGACACTGGGAGAGAGAGTGAGACAGAGAGAGCGTGAGACAGAGAGAGCGTGAGACAGAGAGAGCGGAGACAGAGAGAGACACAGGGAGAGAGAGTGAGACATTGAGAGAGACAGGGAGAGAGCGTGAGACAGAGAGAGACACAGGGAGAGAGCGTGAGACAGAGAGAGACACAGGGAGAGAGCGTGAGACAGAGAGAGGCACAGGGAGAGAGCGCGTAAGACAGAGAGAGGCACAGGGAGAGAGCGTGAGACCGAGTGAGCGTGAGACAGAGAGAGGCACAGGTCGAGAGCGTGAGACCGAGAGAGCGTGAGACAGAGAGAGAGCGTGAGACAGAGAGAGGCACACGGAGAGAGCGTGAGACAGAGAGAGACACTGGGAGAGAGAGTGAGACAGAGAGAGCGTGAGACAGAGAGAGGCACAGGGAGAGAGCGTGAGACCGAGAGAGAGACACAGGGAGAGAGCGTGAGACAGAGAGAGGCACAGGGAGAGAGCGTGAGACAGAGAGAGGCACAGGGAGAGAGCGCGTGAGACAGAGAGAGGCACAGGGAGAGCGCGTGAGACAGAGAGAGGCACAGGGAGAGAGCGTGAGACAGAGACACAGGGAGAGAGAGCGTGAGACAGAGAGAGGCACAGGGAGAGAGCGTGAGACAGAGAGAGGCACTGGGAGAGAGCGTGGGACCGAGAGAGGCACTGGGAGAGAGCGTGAGACCGAGAGAGGCACAGGGAGAGAGCGTGAGACCGAGAGAGGCACAGGGAGAGAGCGTGAGACCAAGAGAGAGACACAGGGAGAGAGTGTGGGACAGAGAGAGGCACAGGGCGAGAGCGTGAGACAGAGAGAGAGCGTGAGACAGAGAGACAGCGTGAGACAGAGACAGCGTGAGACAGAGAGACAGCGTGAGACAGAGAGACAGCGTGAGACAGAGAGAGGCACAGGGACAGAGCGCGTGAGACAGAGAGAGGCACAGGGAGAGAGCGTGAGACCGAGAGAGCGTGAGACAGAGAGAGGCACAGGGAGAGAGAGTGAGACAGAGAGAGCGTGAGACAGAGAGAGGCACAGGGAGAGAGCGTGAGACAGAGAGAGATACTGGAGAGAGAGTGAGACAGAGAGAGCGTGAGACAGAGAGAGGCACAGGGAGAGAGCGTGAGACCGAGAGAGAGGCACAGGGAGAGAGCGTGGGACAGAGAGAGGCACAGGGAGAGAGCGCGTGAGACAGAGAGAGGCACAGGGCGAGAGCGTGAGACCGAGAGAGCGTGAGACCGAGAGAGAGCGTGAGACCGAGAGAGAGCGTGAGACCGAGAGACAGCGTGAGACCGAGAGAGAGCGTGAGACCGAGAGAGAGCGTGAGACCGAGAGACAGCGTGAGACAGAGAGACAGCGTGAGACAGAGAGACAGCGTGAGACAGAGAGACAGCGTGAGACAGAGAGACAGCGTGAGACAGAGAGACAGCGTGAGACAGAGAGACAGCGTGAGACAGAGAGACAGCGTGAGACAGAGAGAGGCACAGGGAGAGAGCGTGTGACAGAGAGAGATACTGGGAGAGAGAGTGAGACAGAGAGAGCGTGAGACAGAGAGAGGCACAGGGAGAGAGCGTGAGACCGAGAGAGGCACAGGAGAGAGCGTGAGACCGAGAGAGAGGCACAGGGAGAGAGTGTGAGACAGAGAGAGGCACAGGGAGAGAGCGTGAGACAGAGAGAGGCACAGGGAGAGAGCGTGAGACAGAGAGAGGCACAGGGAGAGAGCATGGGACAGAGAGAGGCACAGGGAGAGAGCGTGGGACAGAGAGAGGCACAGGGAGAGAGCGCGTGAGACAGAGAGAGGCACAGGGAGAGAGCGTGAGACCGAGAGAGCGTGAGACAGAGAGAGAGCGTGAGACAGAGAGAGGCACAGGGAGAGAGCGCGTGAGACAGAGAGAGGCACAGGGAGAGAGCGTGAGACAGAGAGAGACACTGGGAGAGAGAGTGAGACACAGAGAGTGTGAGACAGAGAGAGGCACAGGGAGAGAGAGTGAGACAGAGAGAGTGTGAGACAGAGAGAGACACAGGGAGAGAGCGTGAGACAGAGAGAGAGTGAGACAGAGAGAGACACAGGGAGAGAGCGTGAGACAGAGAGAGACACAGGGAGACACCGTGAGACAGAGAGAGACACTGGGAGAGAGAGAGTGAGACAGAGAGAGCGTGAGACAGAGAGAGACACAGGGAGAGAGAGTGAGACAGAGAGAGAGACAGGGAGAGAGAGTGAGACAGAGAGAGACACAGGGAGAGAGCGTGAGACCGAGAGAGAGACACAGGGAGAGAGTGTGAGACAGAGAGAGGCACAGGGAGAGAGCGCGTGAGACAGAGAGAGGCACAGGGAGAGAGCGTGAGACAGAGAGAGACACTGGGAGAGAGAGTGAGACACAGAGAGTGTGAGACAGAGAGAGGCACAGGGAGAGAGAGTGAGACAGAGAGAGTGTGAGACAGAGAGAGACACAGGGAGAGAGCGTGAGACAGAGAGAGTGTGAGACAGAGAGAGACACAGGGAGAGAGCGTGAGACAGAGAGAGACACAGGGAGACACCGTGAGACAGAGAGAGACACTGGGAGAGAGAGTGAGACAGAGAGAGCGTGAGACAGAGAGAGACACAGGGAGAGAGAGTGAGACAGAGAGAGAGACAGGGAGAGAGAGTGAGACAGAGAGAGACACAGGGAGAGAGCGTGAGACCGAGAGAGAGACACAGGGAGAGAGTGTGAGACAGAGAGAGGCACAGGAGAGAGCGTGAGACAGAGAGAGACACAGGGAGAGAGCGTGAGACAGAGAGAGACACAGGAGAGAGCGTGAGACAGAGAGAGGCACAGGGAGAGAGCGCGAGACAGAGAGAGGCACAGGGAGAGAGCGCGTGAGACAGAGAGAGGCACAGGGAGAGAGCGCGTGAGACAGAGAGAGGCACAGGGAGAGAGCGTGAGACCGAGAGAGACACAGGGAGAGAGCGTGAGACCGAGAGAGACACAGGGAGAGAGCGTGAGACCGAGAGAGACACAGGAGAGAGCGTGAGACCGAGAGAGGCACAGGGAGAGAGCGTGAGACCGAGAGAGGCACAGGGAGAGAGCGTGAGACCGAGAGAGGCACAGGGAGAGAGCGTGAGACCGAGAGAGAGACACAGGGAGAGAGCGTGAGACCGAGAGAGCGTGAGACAGAGAGAGGCACAGGCAGAGAGCGTGAGACAGAGAGAGACACTGGGAGAGAGAGTGAGACAGAGAGAGATACTGGGAGAGAGAGTGAGACAGAGAGAGCGTGAGACAGAGAGAGGCACAGGGAGAGAGCGTGAGACCGAGAGAGGCACAGGGAGAGAGCGTGAGACCGAGAGAGACACAGGGAGAGAGCGTGAGACAGAGAGAGACACTGGGAGAGAGAGTGAGACAGAGAGAGCGTGAGACAGAGAGAGGCACAGGGAGAGAGCGTGAGACAGAGAGAGGCACAGGGAGAGAGCGTGAGACAGAGAGAGACACAGGGAGAGAGCGTGAGACAGAGAGAGACACAGGGAGAGAGCGTGAGACAGAGAGAGACACAGGGAGAGAGCGTGAGACAGAGAGAGGCACAGGGAGAGAGCGCGTGAGACCGAGAGAGACACAGGGAGAGAGCGTGAGACCGAGAGAGACACAGGGAGAGAGCGTGAGACCGAGAGAGACACAGGGAGAGAGCGTGAGACCGAGAGAGGCACAGGGAGAGAGCGTGAGACAGAGAGAGGCACAGGGAGAGAGCGTGAGACCGAGAGAGCGTGAGACAGAGAGAGGCACAGGCAGAGAGCGTGAGACAGAGAGAGGCACAGGGAGAGAGCGTGAGACCGAGAGAGCGTGAGACAGAGAGAGGCACAGGCAGAGAGCGTGAGACAGAGAGAGACACTGGGAGAGAGAGTGAGACAGAGAGAGACACTGGGAGAGAGAGTGAGACAGAGAGAGACACTGGGAGAGAGAGTGAGACAGAGAGAGCGTGAGACAGAGAGAGACACAGGGAGAGAGCGTGAGACCAAGAGAGGCACAGGGAGAGAGCGTGAGACAGAGAGGCGCACAGGGAGAGAGCGTGAGACCGAGAGAGCGTGAGACAGAGAGAGGCACAGGCAGAGAGCGTGAGACAGAGAGAGACACTGGGAGAGAGAGTGAGACAGAGAGAGACACTGGGAGAGAGAGTGAGACAGAGAGAGCGTGAGACAGAGAGAGGCACAGGGAGAGAGCGTGAGAGAGAGAGAGACACTGGGAGAGAGAGTGAGACAGAGAGAGACACTGGGAGAGAGAGTGAGACAGAGAGAGCGTGAGACAGAGAGAGACACAGGGAGAGAGTGTGAGACAGAGAGAGGCACAGGGAGAGAGCGTGAGACAGAGAGAGGCACAGGGAGAGAGCGTGAGACCGAGAGAGAGACACAGGGAGAGAGCGTGAGACAGAGAGAGAGACACAGGGAGAGAGCGTGAGACAGAGAGAGACACAGGAGAGAGCGTGAGACCAAGAGAGGCACAGGGAGAGAGCGTGAGACAGAGAGAGGCACAGGGAGAGAGCGTGAGACCGAGAGAGCGTGAGACAGAGAGAGGCACAGGCAGAGAGCATGAGACAGAGAGAGACACTGGGAGAGAGAGTGAGACAGAGAGAGACACTGGGAGAGAGAGTGAGACAGAGAGAGCGTGAGACAGAGAGAGGCACAGGGAGAGAGCGTGAGACAGAGAGAGGCACAGGGAGAGAGCGTGAGACAGAGAGAGACACTGGGAGAGAGCGTGAGACAGAGAGAGACACTGGGAGAGAGAGTGAGACAGAGAGAGACACTGGGAGAGAGAGTGAGACAGAGAGAGAGGCACAGGGAGAGAGCGTGAGACCGAGAGAGAGACACAGGGAGAGAGTGTGAGACAGAGAGAGGCACAGGGAGAGAGCGTGAGACAGAGAGAGGCACAGGGAGAGAGCGTGAGACCGAGAGAGAGACACAGGGAGAGAGCGTGAGACAGAGAGAGAGACACAGGGAGAGAGCGTGAGACAGAGAGAGGCACAGGGAGAGAGCGTGAGACCGAGAGAGACACAGAGAGAGAGCGTGAGACAGAGAGAGACACAGGGAGAGAGCGTGAGACCGAGAGAGGCACAGGGAGAGAGCGTGAGACAGAGAGAGGCACAGGGAGAGAGCGTGAGACCGAGAGAGCGTGAGACAGAGAGAGGCACAGGCAGAGAGTGTGAGACAGAGAGAGACACTGGGAGAGAGAGTGAGACAGAGAGAGACACTGGGAGAGAGAGTGAGACAGAGAGAGCGTGAGACAGAGAGAGGCACAGGGAGAGAGCGTGAGACAGAGAGAGACACTGGGAGAGAGAGTGAGACAGAGAGAGACACTGGAGAGAGAGTGAGACAGAGAGAGACACAGGGAGAGAGAGTGAGACAGAGAGAGCGTGAGACAGAGAGAGGCACAGGGAGAGAGCGTGAGACAGAGAGAGAGGCACAGGGAGAGAGCGTGAGACCGAGAGAGAGACACAGGAGAGAGCGTGAGACAGAGAGAGGCACAGGGAGAGAGCGTGAGACAGAGAGAGACACAGGGAGAGAGCGTGAGACAGAGAGAGAGACAGGGAGAGAGAGTGAGACAGAGAGAGAGAGACAGAGAGAGAGAGACAGAGAGAGAGAGACAGGGAGAGAGAGTGAGACAGAGAGAGAGAGACAGAGAGAGAGAGACAGGGAGAGAGAGTGAGACAGAGAGAGAGAGACAGGGAGAGAGAGTGAGACAGAGAGAGAGAGACAGGGAGAGAGCGTGAGACAGAGAGAGAGAGACAGGGAGAGAGGGTGAGACAGAGAGAGAGAGACAGGGAGAGAGCGTGAGACAGAGAGAGACACAGGGAGAGAGCGTGAGACAGAGAGAGACACAGGGAGAGAGCGTGAGACCGAGAGAGACACAGGGAGAGAGCGTGAGACCGAGAGAGAGCGTGAGACAGAGAGAGAGCGTGAGACAGAGAGAGGCACAGGGAGAGAGCGTGAGACAGAGAGAGAGACAGGGAGAGAGCGTGAGACCGAGAGAGAGACAGGGAGAGAGCGTGAGACCGAGAGAGACACAGGAGAGAGAGTGAGACAGAGAGAGACACTGGGAGAGAGAGTGAGACAGAGAGAGCGTGAGACAGAGAGAGCGTGAGACAGAGAGAGCGTGAGACAGAGAGAGCGTGAGAGAGAGAGAGCGTGAGACAGAGAGAGCGTGAGACAGAGAGAGTCACAGGGAGAGAGCGTGAGACAGAGAGAGAGGCACAGGGAGAGAGCGTGAGACCGAGAGAGAGGCACAGGGAGAGAGCGTGAGACCGAGAGAGAGACACAGGGAGAGAGCGTGAGACCGAGAGAGAGACACAGGGAGAGAGCGTGAGACAGAGAGAGAGACACAGGGAGAGAGTGTGAGACAGAGAGAGACACAGGGAGAGAGCGTGAGACAGAGAGAGACACAGGGAGAGAGCGTGAGACCGAGAGAGCGTGAGACAGAGAGAGAGCGTGAGACAGAGAGAGGCACAGGGAGAGAGCGTGAGACAGAGAGAGACACTGGGAGAGAGAGTGAGACAGAGAGAGACACTGGGAGAGAGAGTGAGACAGAGAGAGCGTGAGACAGAGAGAGGCAAAGGGAGAGAGCGTGAGACAGAGAGAGAGGCACAGGGAGAGAGCGTGAGACCGAGAGAGAGGCACATGGAGAGAGCGTGAGACAGAGAGAGAGACACAGGGAGAGAGTGTGAGACAGAGAGAGGCACAGGGAGAGAGCGTGAGACCGAGAGAGAGACACAGGGAGAGAGTGTGAGACAGAGAGAGGCACAGGGAGAGAGCGTGAGACCGAGAGAGAGACACAGGCAGAGAGCGTGAGACAGAGAGAGGCACAGGGAGAGAGAGTGAGACAGAGAGAGCGTGAGACAGAGAGAGACACAGGGAGAGAGAGTGAGACAGAGAGAGACACTGGGAGAGAGAGTGAGACAGAGAGAGCGTGAGACAGAGAGAGCGTGAGACAGAGAGAGCGTGAGACAGAGAGAGGCACAGGCAGAGAGCGTGAGACAGAGAGAGACACTGGGAGAGAGAGTGAGACAGAGAGAGCGTGAGACAGAGAGAGGCACAGGAGAGAGCGTGAGACAGAGAGAGACACTGGGAGAGAGAGTGAGACAGAGAGAGCGTGAGACAGAGAGAGGCAAAGGGAGAGAGAGTGAGACAGAGAGAGAGGCACAGGGAGAGAGCGTGAGACCGAGAGAGAGGCACAGGGAGAGAGCGTGAGACCGAGAGAGAGACACAGGGAGAGAGCGTGAGACCGAGAGAGAGACACAGGGAGAGAGCGTGAGACAGAGAGAGCCACAGGGAGAGAGCGTGAGACCGAGAGAGAGACACAGGGAGAGAGTGTGAGACAGAGAGAGGCACAGGGAGAGAGTGTGAGACCGAGAGAGAGACACAGGCAGAGAGCGTGAGACAGAGAGAGGCACAGGGAGAGAGCGTGAGACAGAGAGAGACACAGGGAGAGGCGTGAGACAGAGAGAGACACAGGGAGAGAGCGTGAGACAGAGAGAGACAGAGGGAGAGAGCGTTAGACAGAGAGAGGCACAGAGAGAGCGTGAGACCGAGAGAGAGTGAGACAGAGAGAGAGCGTGAGACAGAGAGAGACACAGGGAGAGAGAGTGAGACAGAGAGAGAGACAGGGAGAGAGAGTGAGACAGAGAGAGAGAGACAGGGAGAGAGAGTGAGACAGAGAGAGAGACAGGGAGAGAGAGTGAGACAGAGAGAGAGAGACAGGGAGAGAGCGTGAGACAGAGAGAGACACAGGGAGAGAGCGTGAGACCGAGAGAGACACAGGGAGAGAGCGTGAGACCGAGAGAGCGTGAGACAGAGAGAGAGCGTGAGACAGAGAGAGGCACAGGGAGAGAGCGTGAGACAGAGAGAGAGACAGGGAGAGAGCGTGAGACCGAGAGAGACACAGGGAGAGAGCGTGAGACCGAGAGAGACACAGGGAGAGAGCGTGAGACCGAGAGAGACACAGGGAGAGAGCGTGAGACCGAGAGAGCGTGAGACAGAGAGAGAGCGTGAGACAGAGAGAGGCACAGGGAGAGAGCGTGAGACAGAGAGAGACACTGGGAGAGAGAGTGAGACAGAGAGAGACACTGGGAGAGAGAGTGAGACAGAGAGAGCGTGAGACGGAGAGAGCGTGAGACAGAGAGAGCGTGAGACAGAGAGAGGCACAGGGAGAGAGCGTGAGACAGAGAGAGAGGCACAGGGAGAGAGCGTGAGACCGAGAGAGAGGCACAGGGAGAGAGCGTGAGACCGAGAGAGAGACACAGGGAGAGAGCGTGAGACAGAGAGAGGCACAGGAGAGAGCGTGAGACAGAGAGAGAGGCACAGGGAGAGAGCGTGAGACCGAGAGAGAGACACAGGGAGAGAGTGTGAGACAGAGAGAGGCACAGGGAGAGAGCGTGAGACAGAGAGAGACACAGGGAGAGAGCGTGAGACAGAGAGAGGCACAGGGAGAGAGCGTGAGACAGAGAGAGAGCGTAAGACAGAGAGAGGCACAGGGAGAGAGCGTGAGACCGAGAGAGAGCGAGACAGAGAGAGAGCGTGAGACAGAGAGAGGCACAGGGAGAGAGCGTGAGACAGAGAGAGGCACAGGGAGAGAGAGTGAGACAGAGAGAGCGTGAGACAGAGAGAGACACAGGGAGAGAGAGTGAGACAGAGAGAGAGACAGGGAGAGAGAGTGAGACAGAGAGAGAGAGACAGGGAGAGAGAGTGAGACAGAGAGAGAGAGACAGGGAGAGAGAGACAGGAGAGAGAGTGAGACAGAGAGAGAGAGACAGGGAGAGAGCGTGAGACAGAGAGAGGCACAGGGAGAGAGCGTGAGACCGAGAGAGAGACACAGGGAGAGAGCGTGAGACCGAGAGAGAGACACAGGGAGAGAGCGTGAGACAGAGAGAGGCACAGGGAGAGAGCGTGAGACCGAGAGAGAGACACAGGGAGAGAGTGTGAGACAGAGAGAGGCACAGGGAGAGAGTGTGAGACCGAGAGAGAGACACAGGCAGAGAGCGTGAGACAGAGAGAGGCACAGGGAGAGAGCGTGAGACAGAGAGAGACACAGGGAGAGAGCGTGAGACAGAGAGAGACACAGGGAGAGAGCGTGAGACAGAGAGAGACACAGGGAGAGAGCGTAAGACAGAGAGAGGCACAGGGAGAGAGCGTGAGACCGAGAGAGAGTGAGACAGAGAGAGAGCGTGAGACAGAGAGAGACACAGGGAGAGAGCGTGAGACAGAGAGAGACACAGGGAGAGAGAGTGAGACAGAGAGAGACACAGGGAGAGAGAGTGAGACAGAGAGAGAGACAGGGAGAGAGAGTGAGACAGAGAGAGAGACAGGGAGAGAGAGTGAGACAGAGAGAGAGAGACAGGGAGAGAGAGTGAGACAGAGAGAGAGAGACAGGGAGAGAGAGTGAGACAGAGAGAGAGAGACAGGGAGAGAGAGTGAGACAGAGAGAGAGAGACAGGGAGAGAGCGTGAGACAGAGAGAGACACAGGGAGAGAGCGTGAGACCGAGAGAGACACAGGGAGAGAGCGTGAGACCGAGAGAGCGTGAGACAGAGAGAGAGCGTGAGACAGAGAGAGGCACAGGGAGAGAGCGTGAGACAGAGAGAGAGACAGGGAGAGAGCGTGAGACCGAGAGAGACACAGGGAGAGAGCGTGAGACCGAGAGAGACACAGGGAGAGAGCGTGAGACCGAGAGAGCGTGAGACAGAGAGAGAGCGTGAGACAGAGAGAGGCACAGGGAGAGAGCGTGAGACAGAGAGAGACACTGGGAGAGAGAGTGAGACAGAGAGAGACACTGGGAGAGAGAGTGAGACAGAGAGAGCGTGAGACGGAGAGAGCGTGAGACAGAGAGAGCGTGAGACAGAGAGAGCGTGAGACAGAGAGAGGCACAGGGAGAGAGCGTGAGACAGAGAGAGAGGCACAGGGAGAGAGCGTGAGACCGAGAGAGAGGCACAGGGAGAGAGCGTGAGACCGAGAGAGAGGCACAGGGAGAGAGCGTGAGACCGAGAGAGAGACACAGGGAGAGAGCGTGAGACAGAGAGAGGCACAGGGAGAGAGCGTGAGACCGAGAGAGAGGCACAGGGAGAGAGCGTGAGACCGAGAGAGAGACACAGGGAGAGAGTGTGAGACAGAGAGAGGCACAGGGAGAGAGCGTGAGACAGAGAGAGACACAGGGAGAGAGCGTGAGACAGAGAGAGACACAGGGAGAGAGCGTGAGACAGAGAGAGACACAGGGAGAGAGCGTAAGACAGAGAGAGGCACAGGGAGAGAGCGAGAGACCGAGAGAGAGCGAGACAGAGAGAGAGCGTGAGACAGAGAGAGGCACAGGGAGAGAGCGTGAGACAGAGAGAGGCACAGGGAGAGAGAGTGAGACAGAGAGAGCGTGAGACAGAGAGAGACACAGGGAGAGAGAGTGAGACAGAGAGAGAGACAGGGAGAGAGAGTGAGACAGAGAGAGAGAGACAGGGAGAGAGAGTGAGACAGAGAGAGAGAGACAGGGAGAGAGAGACAGGGAGAGAGAGTGAGACAGAGAGAGAGAGACAGGGAGAGAGCGTGAGACAGAGAGAGACACAGGGAGAGAGCGTGAGACCGAGAGAGACACAGGGAGAGAGCGTGAGACCGAGAGAGCGTGAGACAGAGAGAGAGCGTGAGACAGAGAGAGGCACAGGGAGAGAGCGTGAGACAGAGAGAGAGACAGGGAGAGAGCGTGAGACCGAGAGAGAGACACAGGGAGAGAGCGTGAGACAGAGAGAGACACAGGGAGAGAGCGTGAGACAGAGAGAGAGACAGGGAGAGAGAGTGAGACAGAGAGAGAGAGACAGAGAGAGAGAGACAGAGAGAGAGAGACAGAGAGAGAGAGTGAGACAGAGAGAGAGAGACAGGGAGAGAGCGTGAGACCGAGAGAGACACAGGGAGAGAGTGTGAGACCGAGAGAGCGTGAGACAGAGAGAGAGCGTGAGACAGAGAGAGGCACAGGGAGAGAGCGTGAGACAGAGAGAGAGACAGGGAGAGAGCGTGAGACAGAGAGAGAGACAGGGAGAGAGCGTGAGACCGAGAGAGACACAGGGAGAGAGCGTGAGACAGAGAGAGACACAGGGAGAGAGCGTGAGACCGAGAGAGACACAGGGAGAGAGCGTGAGACCGAGAGAGACACAGGGAGAGAGCGTGAGACCGAGAGAGACACAGGGAGAGAGCGTGAGACCGAGAGAGACACAGGGAGAGAGCGTGAGACCGAGAGAGCGTGAGACAGAGAGAGAGCGTGAGACAGAGAGAGGCACAGGGAGAGAGCGTGAGACAGAGAGAGACACTGGGAGAGAGAGTGAGACAGAGAGAGACACTGGGAGAGAGAGTGAGACAGAGAGAGCGTGAGACAGAGAGAGCGTGAGACAGAGAGAGAGTGAGACAGAGAGAGCGTGAGACAGAGAGAGGCACAGGGAGAGAGCGTGAGACAGAGAGAGAGGCACAGGGAGAGAGCGTGAGACCGAGAGAGAGGGACAGGGAGAGAGCGTGAGACCGAGAGAGAGACACAGGGAGAGAGCGTGAGACCGAGAGAGAGACACAGGGAGAGAGCGTGAGACAGAGAGAGAGGCACAGGGAGAGAGCGTGAGATCGAGAGAGAGACACAGGGAGAGAGTGTGAGACAGAGAGAGGCACAGGGAGAGAGCGTGAGACCGAGAGAGAGACACAGGGAGAGAGAGTGAGACCGAGAGAGAGACACAGGCAGAGAGCGTGAGACAGAGAGAGGCACAGGGAGAGAGAGTGAGACAGAGAGAGCGTGAGACAGAGAGAGGCACAGGGAGAGAGCGTGAGACCGAGAGAGAGCGAGACAGAGAGAGAGCGTGAGACAGAGAGAGGCACAGGGAGAGAGCGTGAGACAGAGAGAGGCACAGGGAGAGAGAGTGAGACAGAGAGAGCGTGAGACAGAGAGAGACACAGGGAGAGAGAGTGAGACAGAGAGAGACACAGGGAGAGAGAGTGAGACAGAGAGAGAGAGACAGGGAGAGAGAGTGAGACAGAGAGAGAGAGACAGGGAGAGAGAGTGAGACAGAGAGAGAGAGACAGGGAGAGAGAGTGAGACAGAGAGAGAGAGACAGGGAGAGAGAGTGAGACAGAGAGAGAGAGACAGGGAGAGAGAGTGAGACAGAGAGAGAGAGACAGGGAGAGAGCGTGAGACAGAGAGAGAGACAGGGAGAGAGCGTGAGACAGAGAGAGACACAGGGAGAGAGCGTGAGACAGAGAGAGACACAGGGAGAGAGCGTGAGACCGAGAGAGACACAGGGAGAGAGCGTGAGACCGAGAGAGACACAGGGAGAGAGCGTGAGACAGAGAGAGGCACAGGGAGAGAGAGTGAGACAGAGAGAGACACTGGGAGAGAGAGTGAGACAGAGAGAGCGTGAGACAGAGAGAGCGTGAGACAGAGAGAGCGTGAGACAGAGAGAGGCACAGGGAGAGAGCGTGAGACAGAGAGAGAGGCACAGGGAGAGAGCGTGAGACCGAGAGAGAGGCACAGGGAGAGAGCGTGAGACCGAGAGAGAGACACAGGGAGAGAGTGTGAGACAGAGAGAGGCACAGGGAGAGAGCGTGAGACCGAGAGAGAGGCACAGGGAGAGAGCGTGAGACCGAGAGAGAGACACAGGGAGAGAGAGTGAGACCGAGAGAGAGACACAGGGAGAGAGTGTGAGACAGAGAGAGGCACAGGGAGAGAGCGTGAGACCGAGAGAGAGACACAGGGAGAGAGTGTGAGACAGAGAGAGACACAGGGAGAGAGCGTGAGACAGAGAGAGACACAGGGAGAGAGCGTGAGACAGAGAGAGACACAGGGAGAGAGCGTGAGACAGAGAGAGACACAGGGAGAGAGCGTGAGACCGAGAGAGAGTGAGACAGAGAGAGGCACAGGGAGAGAGCGTGAGACAGAGAGAGGCACAGGGAGAGAGAGTGAGACAGAGAGAGCGTGAGACAGAGAGAGACACAGGGAGAGAGTGTGAGACAGAGAGAGGCACAGGGAGAGAGCGTGAGACCGAGAGAGAGACACAGGGAGAGAGCGTGAGACAGAGAGAGACACAGGGAGAGAGCGTGAGACAGAGAGAGACACAGGGAGAGAGCGTGAGACAGAGAGAGACACAGGGAGAGAGCGTGAGACAGAGAGAGGCACAGGGAGAGAGCGCGTAAGACAGAGAGAGGCACAGGGAGAGAGCGTGAGACCGAGAGAGAGTGAGACAGAGAGAGGCACAGGGAGAGAGCGTGAGACAGAGAGAGGCACAGGGAGAGAGAGTGAGACAGAGAGAGCGTGAGACAGAGAGAGACACAGGGAGAGAGAGTGAGACAGAGAGAGAGACAGGGAGAGAGAGTGAGACAGAGAGAGAGAGACAGGGAGAGAGAGTGAGACAGAGAGAGAGAGACAGGGAGAGAGCGTGAGACAGAGAGAGAGACAGGGAGAGAGCGTGAGACCGAGAGAGACACGGGAGAGAGCGTGAGACCGAGAGAGACACAGGGAGAGAGCGTGAGACCGAGAGAGCGTGAGACAGAGAGAGAGCGTGAGACAGAGAGAGGCACAGGGAGAGAGCGTGAGACAGAGAGAGACACTGGGAGAGGGAGTGAGACAGAGAGAGACACTGGGAGAGAGAGTGAGACAGAGAGAGCGTGAGACAGAGAGAGCGTGAGACAGAGAGAGCGTGAGACAGAGAGAGACACAGGGAGAGAGAGTGAGACATTGAGAGAGACAGGGAGAGAGCGTGAGACAGAGAGAGACACAGGAGAGAGCGTGAGACAGAGAGAGACACAGGGAGAGAGCGTGAGACAGAGAGAGGCACAGGGAGAGAGCGCGTAAGACAGAGAGAGGCACAGGGAGAGAGCGTGAGACCGAGTGAGCGTGAGACAGAGAGAGGCACAGTTCGAGAGCGTGAGACCGAGAGAGCGTGAGACAGAGAGAGAGCGTGAGACAGAGAGAGGCACAGGGAGAGAGCGTGAGACAGAGAGAGACACTGGGAGAGAGAGTGAGACAGAGAGAGCGTGAGACAGAGAGAGGCACAGGGAGAGAGCGTGAGACAGAGAGAGAGACACAGGGAGAGAGCGTGAGACAGAGAGAGGCACAGGGAGAGAGCGTGAGACAGAGAGAGGCACAGGGAGAGAGCGCGTGAGACAGAGAGAGGCACAGGGAGAGAGCGCGTGAGACAGAGAGAGGCACAGGGAGAGAGCGCGTGAGACAGAGAGAGGCACAGGGAGAGAGCGCGTGAGACAGAGAGAGGCACAGGGAGAGGCACAGGGAGAGAGCGCGTAAGACAGAGAGAGGCACAGGGAGAGAGCGTGAGACAGAGAGAGGCACAGGGAGAGAGCGTGAGACAGAGAGAGGCACAGGGAGAGAGCGTGAGACAGAGAGAGGCACAGGGAGAGAGCGTGAGACAGAGAGAGGCACTGGGAGAGAGAGTGAGACAGAGAGAGACACTGGGAGAGAGAGTGAGACAGAGAGAGGCACAGGGAGAGAGCGCGTAAGACAGAGAGAGGCACAGGGAGAGAGTGTGAGACCGAGAGAGCGTGAGACAGAGAGAGGCACAGGAAGAGAGCGTGAGACCGAGAGAGACACAGGGAGTGAGCATGAGACAGGGGGAGAGCGTGAGACAGAGAGAGGTACATGGAGAGAGTGTGAGACAGAGAGAGACACAGAGAGAGAGAGAGAGCGAGAGACAGAGAGAGAGTGTGAGACAGAGAGGGGCACAGGGAGAGTGTGTGAGACAGAGAGACACAGGGAGAGAGCATGAGACAGAGAGTGGCACAGGGAGAGAGCATGAGACAGAGAGAGAGCGTGAGACAGAGAGAGGCACAGGGAGAGAGCGTGAGACAGAGAGAGGCACAGGGAGAGAGCGTGAGACAGAGAGAGGCACAGGGAGAGAGCGTGAGACAGAGAGAGGCACTGGGAGAGAGAGTGAGACAGAGAGAGACACTGGGAGAGAGAGTGAGACAGAGAGAGGCACAGGGAGAGAGCGCGTAAGACAGAGAGAGGCACAGGGAGAGAGTGTGAGACCGAGAGAGCGTGAGACAGAGAGAGGCACAGGAAGAGAGCGTGAGACCGAGAGAGACACAAGGAGAGAGAGTGAGACAGAGAGAGAGACACAGGGAGAGTGTGAGACAGAGAGAGAGACACAGGGAGAGAGTGTGAGACAGAGAGAGCGTGAGACAGAGAGAGAGCGTGAGACCGAGAGAGGCACAGGGAGAGAGCGTGAGACCGAGAGAGGCACAGGGAGAGAGCGTGAGACCGAGAGAGACACAGGAGAGAGCGTGAGACCGAGAGAGACACAGGGAGTGAGCATGAGACAGGGGGAGAGCGTGAGACAGAGAGAGGTACATGGAGAGAGTGTGAGACAGAGAGAGACACAGAGAGAGAGAGAGAGCGTGAGACAGAGAGAGAGTGTGAGACAGAGAGGGGCACAGGGAGAGTGTGTGAGACAGAGAGACACAGGGAGAGAGCATGAGACAGAGAGTGGCACAGGGAGAGAGCATGAGACAGAGAGAGAGCGTGAGACAGAGAGAGGCACAGGGAGAGAGCATGAGACAGAGAGAGAGCGTGAGACAGAGAGAGGCACAGGGAGAGAGCATGAGACAGAGAGAGGCACAGGGAGAGAGCGTGAGACAGAGAGAGACACATGGAGAGAGTGAGAGACAGAGAGAGACACAGGGAGAGAGCATGAGACAGGGGGAGAGTGTGAGACAGAGAGAGACACAGGGAGAGAGCATGAGACAGGGGGAGAGTGTGAGACAGAGAGAGACACATGGAGAGAGATTGAGACAGAGAGAGACACGGAGAGAGCGTGAGAGAGAGAGAGTGTGAGACAGAGAGAAACACAGGGAGAGAGTGTGAGACAGAGAGAGACACAGGGAGAGAGTGTGAGATAGAGAGACACAGGGAGAGGATGTGAGATAGAGAGAGACACAGGGAGAGCACGTGATACAGAGAGAGAGAGACAGACACACAGCAAGAGAGAGAGAGAAAGTGACACAGCGAGATACAGACATAGCTAGAGAGAAAGAGACAGCCAGACAGGTGAGAAACACAGCGAGAGAGAGACACACAAACAGAAAGAGAAATAGAGGCAGACACAGCGAGAGAGAAAGACAGAGAGAGAGAGACACAGCGAGAGTGAGAGAGAGACACACACACAGCAAGAGAGAGAGAGAGAGAGAGAGACAGACAGACACAGACACAGAGAAAAGCGACAGAGAAAGAGAGAGAGATGTTTGTCCAACGAGAACGGAGTCATTGTTTAGTTTACATGAGTAGAGAATGCATTTCTCTGTATCTAACCCCCTGTCCCTGGGAGTGGGGGGACAGTGTAGAGGGAGCTTTACTCTGTATCTAACCCCCCCTGTCCCTGGGAGTGAGGGGACAGTGTAGAGGGAGCTTTACTCTGTATCTAACCCCCCTGTCCCTGGGAGTGGGGGGACAGTGTAGAGGGGGCTTTACTCTGTATCTACCCCCTGTCCCTGGGAGTGGGGGGACAGTGTAGAGGGAGCTTTACTCTGTATCTAACCCCCTGTCCCTGGGAGTGAGGGGACAGTGTAGAGGGGGCTTTACTTTGTATCTAACCCCCTGTCCCTGGGAGTGGGGGGACAGTGTAGAGGGAGCTTTACTCTGTATCTAACCCCCTGTCCCTGGGAGTGGGAGGACAGTGTAGAGGGAGTTTTACTCTGTATATAACCCCCTGTCCCTGGGAGTAGGGGACACTGTAGAGGGAGCTTTACTCTGTATCTAACCCCCTGTCCCTGGGAGTGGGGGACAGTGTAGAGGGAGCTTTACTCTGTATCTAACCCCCTGTCCCTGGGAGTGGGGGGACAGTGTAGAGGGAGCTTTCCTCTGTATCTAACCCCCTGTCCCTGGGAGCTTTGCCTGACCCAGAGACATGTTGCTCACTCACCTTTGCGTTTGACTGGCACCTTTCGCTGCTCCATGATGAGGAGGTACTGAACCACCTCGCTGACCTGGGGGACGTGAACAAGAAACATTTCATCAGTGACCACCCCCCGACCAATCCCCCTGCCCGCCCAAGGCACTCGGAGGGAGACACCGAACCCCACCTACAGAATCCGCTGTCTCCCGGGGACCCTACCCTGGTCTATGAAGGGTTATATTCCAGGCTGAGGGTTTAATCAGGAAGGGGAATCGATGGGTTATATTCCAGGCTGAGGGTTTAATCAGGAAGGGGGAATCGAGGGGTTATATTCCAGGCTGAGGGGTTTAATCAGGAAGGGGGAATCGAGGGGTTATATTCCAGGCTGTGGGGTTTAATCAGGAAGGGGGATCGAGGGGTTATATTCCAGGCTGAGGGGTTTAATCAGGAAGGGGGAATCGAGGGGTTATATTCCAGGCCGAGGGGTTTAATCAGGAAGGGGGAATCGAGGGGTTATATTCCAGGCCGAGAGGTTTAATCAGGAAGGGGAATCGAGGGGTTATATTCCAGGCCGAGAGGTTTAATCAGGAAGGGGGAATCGAGGGGTTATATTGACAGATGTGTGTGAGAGAGATGTTTAATTTGAATCAGTTTGTTTTGACTTTGTCATGTGTACCTAGATACTGTAAAAGGTACTGCTTCGCAGGCTAACCATAGTACCATCCAGGTAACAGAACCGAACACAGAATACAGGGAGGGGGGAGGGGAGACTGGAGAGAGAGAGGGAGGCAGCAGGTGTGGGAAGGGTGGGTAGGAGAGGGGAGGGAGGCGGAGGCGGTGAGAGGGGGAGGGGGGAGTGGAGGGAGAGGGAGGAGGGTGTGGGAGAAGGGCAGTGGGATGATTGGGGGGAGTGGGAGGCGGTGAGAGGGGGAGGGGGAGTGGGAGGCGGTGAGAGGGGGAAGGGGGTGTGGGAGGTGGTGAGAGGGGGAGGGGGAGGAAGTGGAGGGAGGAGTGCAGGGAGTGGGAGGCGGTGAGAGGGGGAGGAGTCACTGGGATGTCATTGAGACGATTTAAGGAACAAGACGGGCTGTGTGTGTTGGGGGGGGGGATTGCGAGTGCAGGAGGCTGAGGCACAGGGAGATCCCACACGCCCTTCCCCTCCCCCTCACCTTCCTGTCGATGACAGCAGGGACCAGCTTGTCCAGGGAACGTTGGGACTGTGAGGCCGAGGTGCTCTGTGAGGGCCTGTCCTCCCCATCAGAGTCATCATCCTGTCAGAGAGAGGAGGAGAGATCGGGTCAGATGGAGAGAGAAATCATAGAGTCATCGAAATGTGCAGACCTTTCAGCCCAGCCCGTCCGTGCTAACCCAGATATTAGTGGGCGGCACGGTGGCACAGTGCTTAGCACTGCTGCCTCACAGCGCCTGTAGACCCGGGTTCAATTCCCGACTCAGGCGACTGACTGTGTGGAGTTTGCACGTTCTCCCCGTGTCTGCGTGGGTTTCCTCCGGGTGCTCCGGTTTCCTCCCACAGTCACAAAGATGTGCGGGTCAGGTGAATTGGCCAAGCTAAATTGCCCGTAGTGTTAGGTAAGGGTAAATGTAGGGGTATGGGTGGGTTGCGCTTTGGCGGGTCGGTGTGGACTTGTTGGGCCGAAGGGCCTGTTTCCACACTGTAAGTCTAATCTAATGTAAAAAAAAAGTCTAATCTAATCTAATTTAATGTAAAAAACCTCACCCAGTCCCCGTTTGCCAGCACTTGGCCCATGTCCCCCCCCCATCCTTTTAAATGTTATCATTGTACCAGCCCCCACCACTTCCTCTGGCAGCTTGGTCCACACACGCACCACCCTCTGGGGGAAAAAGTTACCCCTCAGGTCCCTTTGCCCCCCTCTCACCTTAAACCTACGCCCCTCTAGTTCTGGGCTCCCCCACCCCAGGGGAAAAGACCTTGTCTATTTCCCCTATCCCTGCCCCCTCATGATTTTATAAACCTTGATAAGGTTCACTGACACTCCAGGGAAAAGAGACCACAGTGTATCCAGCCTCTCCCTGTAGCTCAAACCCTCCAATATCCTTTTCCCAACCCTTTCCCAACGTCCTTCCTGTCTCGGGGAGACCAGAGTCGAATGCAGTTTTCCCAAAGCGCCCTCACCAATACAGCCGCAACATGACCTCCCACCTCCTGGACTCAATGCTGCGTCCCATACAGGAAAGTGTACCAAACGCTGCCTTCACTATCCAGCAGGGATAGGTGGGAGGTGGGGGGGCTCGTCACTCACCTGGGAGGGGCCGACCTGTGACCCCCGCTGACTGCTCGTGGCCACTCCGGACTGCCTGCCCCGCGGCATCTCGGGGTGGAGGTGGGGAGTAGGGACGGTGAGTGGAGGCTGCGGAACCTGAGGGGGAGAAAGTGTACACTGACCATCAGACCACTCTGAGGGAAGCACAACTCGGCGGTTGTAGGAGGGAAGGCAGAGGATGGAGTGGGAAATCCCCCCACCCCAGGGGGGGAAAAGACCTTGTCTATTTACCCTATCCCTGCCTCCCTTATGATTTTATAACCCTCTAGTTCTGGACTCCCCCACCCCAGGGGGATAAACCTCTAAGGTCACCCCTCAGCCTCTGACGCACCCTTGATAAAAGGGAGTGCCTTGGGTATTTATCCTCATGACCCCTCTATCCCTCAGTCCTGACCTTCCCTCATCCCTCAGTCCACTCCCCCTCCCTCAGCCCCACCCTGATCCTCAGTTCTGACCTCCCACCTCAGTGTTGACCTCTGACACCCCCTCCCCCTCAGCGTTAGCCACCCCTCCCCCTCAGCATTAACCTCTGACACCCATCCTCAGTGTTGACCTGACTCCCCAACCCCTCAGCATTGACCTCTGACCTCCTCCCTCAGTATTGACCCCCTCCCCCCAGCAGTGACTTCTGAATCCCCCTCTCGAACACCCTCAGTATTGACCTCAAAAGACCCCCATCACCATTGACTCCTGACTCCCCTTCCCCTCAGTATTGACCTCTGAACCCCACACCCCCTCAGTATTGACCTCTGACCCCCACAGTATTGACGTCTGACTCAAGATTAGAACGGTGCTGGAAAAGCACAGCAGGTCAGGCAGCATCCGAGAAGCGGGAAAATCGATGTTTCGGGCAAAAGCCCTTCATCAGGAATTGACTTCTGACTCCCCATCCCCCTCAATACTGACCTCTGACCCCCTCAGTATTGACCTGAACCCCTTCCCCCTCAGTATTGACTTATGAATCCTCTCCCCCTCAATAATGACCTCTGACCCCTTCAGCATCGACCTCTGTCCTCCCACCGCCTCAGTATTGACTTCTGACTCTCCTTCCCCCTCAGCATTGACCTCTGACCCCCTCAGTATTGATTTGACTCCCCATCCCCCTCATTATGGACCTCTGACCCCTCAGTATTGACTTGACTCCCCAACCCCCTCAGTACTGATCCCATCCACCTCAGTATAGACCTCTGACCCCCTCAGAACTGACTGGATACCCATCCCCCTCAGTATTAACTTCTGACACCCCTTGCCACTCAGTATTGACCTCTGACCCCTTCAGCATTGACCTGAGCCCCTCAGTATTGACCTCTGACCCCCTCAGTATTGACTTGACCTCATCCCCCCAGGATTGACCTCTTACCCCTCAGCATTGACATGACTTCCCATCCCCCTCAGTATTGACTTCTGACTCCCCTTGCCTCAGTATTGACCTCTGACCTCCTCAGAACTGACTTGATACCCATCCCCTTCAGTATTGACCTCTGACCCCTCAGTATTGACTTTTGACTCCCCATTCCCCTCAGTATTGACCTCTGACCCCCTCAGTACTGATTTGACTCCCCATCCCCCTCAGTATTGACCTCTGACCCCCTCAGAACTGACTTGATACCCATCCCCCTCAGTATTGACTTCTGATTCACCATCCTGCTCAGTGTTGACCTCTGACCCCCTCAGTCCTGACTTGACCCCATCCCCCTCAGTATTGACCTCTGACCCCCTCAGTGTTGACTTCTGACTCCCAATCCCCCTCAGTATTGACTTCTGACCCCCTCAGTATTGACTTGACTCCCCATCCCCCTCAGTATTGACCTCTGACCCCTTCAGTACTGACTTGACTCCCCATCCTGCTCAGTATTGACCTCTGACCCCCTCAGTATTGACTTGACTCCCCATCCCCCTCAGCATTGACCTCTAACCCCTTCAGTATTGACCTCTGACCCCTTCAGTATTGACTTGACTCCCCATCCCCCTCAGTATTGACCTCTGACCCCTTCAGTACTGACTTGACTCCCCATCCTGCTCAGTATTGACCTCTGACCCCCTCAGTATTGACTTGACTCCCCATCCCCCTCAGTATTGACCTCTGACCCCCTCAGTATTGACTTGACTCCCCATCCCCCTCAGTATTGACCTCTGACCCCCTCAGTATTGACTTGACTCCCCATCCCCCTCAGTATTGACCTCTAACCCCCTCAGTATTGACCTCTGACCCCCTCAGTATTGACCTCTGACCCCCTCAGTATTGACTTGACTCCCCATCCCCCTTAGTATTGACCTCTGACCCCTTCAGTATTGACTTGACTCCCCATCCCCCTCAGTATTGACCTCTGACCCCCCCCCCAGTGTGGACCCCTGGCTATGAAGCTGACTGGCCATCCCTCCCGCCAGCGCTGACCTCTGACCCCCAGCGCCGTTGCCTGCTGACTGACTCTGGAAGCTTCTGGCGGCAAACCGCCCCGCGAGGCGCTCGCGCGGACCTGCACCTGCCCCCTGCCTTTGTCACGGTGGGGAGATCACGTGGCCAGCGCCCACCCCCACCACGCGGTGACGTCATCGGGGATAGGCTCGCCGACGTCGACGCGCGCCTCAGCCACGCCCACTCCCCCCAACGGGTGACGTTGACCAGTCCACGCATGTTACTATCTACGCGATGACGTTTGTGGGCGGGGCTTACTTCAAGTCTATCCACGCCCACACGGATTAATGAGAGGGACACGGACGTGGCGAACCTCGATTATCCGAATTCCTCCCACAGTCCAAACCTGTGCGGGTTAGGGTGGAGTGGCCGTGCTAAATTGTACCGTAGTGCCCAGGGATGTGCAGGTTAGGGTGGATTGGCCGTGCTAAATTGTACCGTAGTGCCCAGGGATGTGCAGGTTAGGGTGGATTGGCCGTGCTAAATTGTCCCTGTAGTGCCCAGGGATGTGCAGGTTAGGGTGGGATTGGCCGTGCTAAATTGCACCCGTAGTGCCCAGGGATGTGCGGGTTAGGGTGGATTGGCCGTGCTAAATTGTCCCCGTAGTGCCCAGGGATGTGCAGGTTAGGGTGGATTGGCCGTGCTAAATTGTCCCCGTAGTGCCCAGGGATGTGCGGGTTAGGGTGGATTGGCCGTGCTAAATTGTCCCATTTATGCCCAGGGATGTGCGGGTTAGGGTGGATTGGCCGTGCTAAATTGTCCCCGTAGTGCCCAGGGATGTGCGGGTTAGGGTGGATTGGCCGTGCTAAATTGTCCCCGTAGTGCCCAGGGATGTGCGGGTTAGGGTGGATTGGCCGTGCTAAATTGCACCCGTAGTGCCCAGGGATGTGCGGGTTAGGGTGGATTGGCCGTGCTAAATTGCACCCGTAGTGCCCAGGGATGTGCGGGTTAGGGTGGATTGGCCGTGCTAAATTGCACCCGTAGTGCCCAGGGATGTGCGGGTTAGGGTGGATTGGCCGTGCTAAATTGCACCCGTAGTGCCCAGGGATGTGCGGGTTAGGGTGGATTGGCCGTGCTAAATTGCACCCGTAGTGCCCAGGGATGTGCGGGTTAGGGTGGATTGGCCGTGCTAAATTGCACCCGTAGTGCCCAGGGATGTGCGGGTTAGGGTGGATTGGCCGTGCTAAATTGTCCCCGTAGTGCCCAGGGATGTGCAGGTTAGGGTGGGATTGGCCGTGCTAAATTGTCCCCGTAGTGCCCAGGGATGTGCAGGTTAGGGTGGGATTGGCCGTACTAAATTGTCCCCGTAGTGCCCAGGGTTGTGCAGGTTAGGGTGGATTGTCTGTTTGAAATGCGGGGTGGTCAGGTCGGCGAAGGACAGTTCAGGACTCGAGGGGCTGAATGGCCTGCTTTCTTCCCAGAGTGATTTGGTGAAGTTAAATATCTCCAAGGGAGAGTTTTCAGAAACACTCGCTCATGCTCTGGTACATTTTGGTGAATGGGTTTTGGAGTTCCCTTTTGGGTGATTGTATTCAAATATATTTGGGGGCGGGGATTGTGTAGAATTCTGATACATATTGGGGGCGGGGTTTTCGTTGTGTTGCGATCGATTTAGGGGCGGGATTTTGTACACCTTTGGGGCGGGGTTTATCTGATACGCTTGGGGGCGGGGCTTGTTTAATATAGTTTAAAGTTGGAGGCGTGGCTTCTGGAATTCTGATTCGATTGGAGGCGGGGTTTGTTTAAAATTCTGATACATTTGGAGGCGGGGTTTGTTTAGAATTCTGATACTTTTGGAGGCGGGGTTTGTTTAGAATTCTGATACTTTTGGGGGAGGGCTTTGTTTAGAATTCTGATACATTTAGGGGCGGGGTTTATGTGGAATTCTGATACACTTGGGGGCGGGGCTTGTTTAATGTCGTTTAAATTTGGAGGCGGGGCTTCTGGAATTCTGATACGTTTGGAGGCGGGGTTTGCTTAGAATTCTGATACATTTGGAGGCGGGGTTTGCTTAGAATTCTGATACTTTTGGGGGAGGGCTTTGTTTAGAATTCTGATACATTTAGGGGCGGGGTTTACGTGGAATTCTGATACAACTTGGGGGCGGGGCGGGTGATTTGAAATTGACGCCCAGGCGGAAGCCTCGGGCCAGCCATCGCAAAGCCATGCGGCCTTTCGCGCTCCTGCTGCTCCTAGCCCCGGCCCTCGGGCAGCTCCCACTGCCGCGGGCTCAGCCCCAGCTCCTGGAGCAGGGCCGCAGGGAGCTGGGGAGGGTGCAGGAGCTCTCCCTCCAGCCCGGGACCGGGGAGTGCTGGAGGCGAGCCCTGAGCCTGGCGGAGGGAAGCTGCCAGGAGCTGGGGCAGGAGCAGCAGGACCACATCGCGCTGGGGTTCACCCGCTGTCACCTGGAGAGGTGAGGGGCAGCATTACCAGGGTGTACCTGTCCTGGGGCAGTGTAGAGGGAGCTTTACCCTGTATCTAACCCCCTGTCCCTGGGAGTGGGGAACGGTGTAGAGGGAGCTTTACTCTGTATCTAACCCCCTGTCCCTGGGAGTAGGGGACAGTGTAGAGGGAGCTTTACCCTGTATCTAACCCCCTGTCCCTGGGAGTGGGGAACGGTGTAGAGGGAGCTTTACTCTGTATCTAACCCCCTGTCCCTGGGAGTGGGGGGGAACGGTGTAGAGGGAGCTTTACCCTGTATCTAACCCCCTGTCCCTGGGAGTGGGGGAACGGTGTAGAGGGAGCTTTACTCTGTATCTAACCCCCTGTCCCTGGGAGTGGGGAACGGTGTAGAGGGAGCTTTACTCTGTATCTAACCCCCTGTCCCTGGGAGTAGGGGACAGTGTAGAGGGAGCTTTCCTCTGTATCTAACCCCCCTGGGAGTGGGGGGACAGTGTAGAGGGAGCTTTACCCTGTATCTAACCACCTGTCCCTGGGAGTGGGGGGACAGTGTAGAGGGAGCTTTACTCTGTATCTAACCCCCTGTCCCTGGGAGTGGGGGGACGGTGTAGAGGGAGCTTTACTCTGTATCTAACCCCCTGTCCCTGGGAGTGGGGGGACTGTGTAGAGGGAGCTTTACTCTGTATCTAACCCCCTGTCCCTGGGAGTGGGGGGACGGTGTAGAGGGAGCTTTACTCTGTATCTAACCCCCTGTCCCTGGGAGTGGGGGGGACAGTGTAGAGGAAGCTTTACTCTGTATCTAACCCCCCTGTCCCTGGGAGAGGGGGGACAGTGTAGAGGGAGCTTTACTCTGTATCTAACCCCCTGTCCCTGGGAGTGGGGAACGGTGTAGAGGGAGCTTTACTCTGTATCTAACCCCCTGTCCCTGGGAGTGGGGGGGACAGTGTAGAGGGAGCTTTCCTCTGTATCTAACCCCCCTGTCCCTGGGAGAGGGGGGACAGTGTAGAGGGAGCTTTACTCTGTATCTAACCCCCTGTCCCTGGGAGTGTTTGTTGGGGGGATGGTGTAGAGGGAGCTTTACTCTGTACCTAGTCTTTAAAAAAATAACTTCTGCAGCACAGGATGCTGAGCTAAGGAGGTGAAACATAAACAGGAAGCCAGTGTCTGCGGTGAGTTGAGCTGCTGTTTCATGTTGTTGCTCACCGCTGCAGAGCTAATCATCTCTGTGTAGAGGTCTGCTGTGTCCCCCTCAGGTTTCCATTTGCAATTTTGCCACCCTCTCTCGGACTGTTGACCGCTCTGCGATTGGGGAGGGAGGCTTTTCCTTTGTTGGCTCGCACCCCGAACGCTGTTGGATTTTATTTTTCTCTTGGCCTGGGGAGGAGGCTGTAGTAAACTATCACACAGCAAGATCCCACAAGACCAACAACAAACAAAACCTGATCTCCTCCTAAAAACGAGGAGAAAGTGAGGAGTGCAGATGCTGGCAATCGGAATCGGAGAGCGTGAGTGCTGGAAAAACACAGCAGGTCAGGCAGCATCCGAGGAGCAGGAGAGTCGATGGGCATCAGCCCTTCATTGGGAATGAGGCTTGTGGGCTGAGAGGGGTTGGGGGGGTGGAGCTGGGGGAAAGGGAGCTGAGAGTAGGATAGAACATCGAGCATTCCAATGCAGTACAGGCCCTTTGGCCCCTCGATGCTGTGCTGACCCATCTGAAGCCCCTCTCTCCTACACTATTCCATTCTCCTCCCTATGTCTATCCAATGCCCATTTAAATGCCCCTAAAGTTGGTGAGTCTACTCCTGTTACAGACAGTGCGTTCCACGCCCCCTCCTACTCTCTGAGTAAAGAAACTCCCTCTGCCATCTGTCCTGTATCTATCACCCCCCCTCAGTTTAAAGCTGTGTCCCCTTGTGCTAGCCATCACCATCCGAGGGAAAAGCCTCTCCCTGCCCACCCTATCTAACCCTCGGATTATCTGATACGTCTCAATTAAGTCACCTCTCAACCTCCTCCTCTCTAACGGAAACAGCCTCAAGTCCCTCAGCCTTTCCCCATAAGACCTTCCCTCCGTACCAGGCAACATCCCGGGAAATCTCCTCTGAACCCTTTCCAAAGCTTCCACATCCTCCCTATAACGCGGTGACCAGAACTGTACACAATACTCCCAAGTGCGGCTGCACCAGAGTTTTGTACAGCTGCAGCATGACCCCGTGGCTCCGAAACTCAATCCCTCTCCCGATAAACGCTAACACACCGTCCGCCTTCTTAACAACCCGATCAACCTGGGCGGCAACTTTCAGGGATCTATGTACATGGACACCGAGATCTCTCTGTTCATCTACACTACCAAGAATCCTACCATTAGCCCAGTACTCTGCATTCCTGTTACTCCTTCCAAAGTGAATCACCTCACACTTTTCCACATTAAACTCTATCTGCCACCTCTCAGCCCAGCTCTGCAGCTTATCGACGTCCCTCTGTAACCCACAACAACCTTCAGCACGATCCACAACTCCACCGACCTTAGCGTCACCCGCAAATTTACTAACCCATCCTTCCACACCCTCATCCAGGTCATTTATAAAAATGACCAACAGCAGTGGCCCCAGAACAGACCCTGTGGTACCCCTCTGGGAACTGAGCTCCAGGATGGACATTTCCCATCAACCCCCACTCTGTCGTCTTTCAGCGAGCCAATTTCTGATCCCAACCGCTAAATCACCCACAATCCCATACCTCCGTGTTTGGTGCAGTAGCCTACCGTGGGGAACCTTATCAAACACCTGACTGAAACCCATATACACCACATCCACCGCTTTACCCTCATCCACCTGTTTGGTCACCTTCTCAAAGAACTCAATAAGGTTAGTGAGGCACAACCTACCCTTCACAAAACTGTGTTGACTATCCCTCATCAACTTATTCCTCTCTAGATGATTATAAATCCTATCTCTTATAACCTTTTCCAAGACTTTACCCACAACTGAAGTAAGGCTCACTGGTCTATAATTGCCAGGGTTGTCTCTACTCCCCTTCTTGAACAAGGGACATTTGCTGTCCTCCAGTCTTCCGGCACTATTCCTGTAGACAATGATGACACAAAGATCAAAGCCAAAGGCTCTGCAATCTCTTCCCTGGCTTCCCAAAGAATCCTCGGATAAATCCCATCCGGTCCAGGGGACCTATCTATTTCCACACTTTAAAGGTTTCTCACTGGGGGGGGGAAATCATCTGCAATGATTTGGAGGTGAAGGATCAGCCGATTATCGTTGCCAGTCGGGATGGAAGGAGAGCTCGCAAGGATTGATTTCCAACTCCCCTCCCCCCCGCCAAATCCCCCATGCATCTGCTGCCCCTTCGTCCTTCAGGGGGAGGTGGGGTAAGAGGGAGCAGGATTTGGAAGGTCCTGTCGAGGGTACACACACTGCTGCCCCAGTTGAGTGGAGGAAGCGTTGGAGCCCAGCCGGGCATTCCTAATGAGCCCAGCTCCCTGGGGGGGGGAGTGTTGGAGCCCAGCCTGGCATTCCTAATGAGCCCAGCTACCTCGGGGATGGGAGGGAGTGTTGAAGGTGGGGGTTAGCGTGTTGTTTGGGGGTGGGGGGGGTGATGGAGGGGGCTGCTTTGACCCAGATGGTGTCAAGCTTCTCGAATGTTGTTGGAGCTGCCCCCGTCCAGGGCAAGTTGGGAGTATTCCCTCCCCCTCCCTGACTTGTGCCTTGTCGATGGTGGGACAGGGCTTTGGGGGGAGAGAGTCGGGAGGGGAGTTACTCGCTGCAGGATTCCCAGCCTCTGACCTGCTCTTGGAGCCGCTGGATTGATATGGGGCTGGGTCCGGGTCAGTTTCTGGTCAACGGTAACCCCCAGGATGTTGATAGTGGGGGGAGGGGGAATTCAGTGATGGTAACACCATTGAACATCAAGGGGGCGATGGTTAGATTCTCTCTCTTGTTGGAGACGGTAACCCCCAGGATGTTGATAGTGGGGGAAGGGTGGATTCAGTGATGGTAACGCCATTGAACGTCAAGGGGGCGATGGTTAGATTCTCTCTCTCTTGTTGGAGACGGTAACCCCCAGGATGTTGATAGTGGGGGAAGGGGGGATTCAGTGATGGTAACGCCATTGAATGTCAAGGGGGCGATGGTTAGATTCTCTCTCTCTTGTTGGAGACGGTAAACCCCAGGATGTTGATAGTGGGGGGAGGGGGGATTCAGTGACGGTAACGCCATTGGAAGTTGAGGGAGCGATGGTTGGATTCTCTCTCGAGAGTAAAACTCCGGTTATCGATTAGTGGGCAGGGTTTCAGCAATTAGAGTAGATTCCCTACAGTATGGAAACAGGCCATTTGGCCCAACGAGTCCACACTGACCCTCCAAAGATTAACCCACCCAGACCCATTCGGATGGTGTAAATTTTAAAAAATAAAGCTGAGCTGGGAACAGAGAGGTGTTGGTTCCACGGGGCATGAAGAGATCCTAGGAAACATGCCCTGACTTTCTGGAAGGGGTGTAGGGTGGCACGGTGGTTAGCACCGCTGCCTCACTGTGCCAGGGACCCGGATACAATTCCACCTTCTGGTGACTGTGTGGAGTTTGCACGTTCTCTCTTCCTCCGTCGCCGCATGTCTGCATAGGTTTCTTCACACAGTCCAGGGATGTGCAGGTTAGGGTGGATTGGCCGTGCTAAATTGTCCCCGTAGTGCCCAGGGATGTGCAGGTTAGGGTGGATTGGCCGTGCTAAATTGTCCCCATGGTGCCCAGGGATGTGCAGGTTAGGGTGGATTGGCCGTGCTAAATTGTCCCCGTAGTGCCCAGGGATGTACAGGTTAGGGTGGGATTGGCCGCGCTAAATTGTCCCCGTAGTGCTCAGGGATGTGCGGGTTAGGGTGGATTGGCCGTGCTAAATTGTCCCCGTAGTGCCCAGGGATGTGCAGGTTAGGGTGGATTGGCCGTGCTAAATTGTCCCCATAGTGCCCAGGGATGTGCAGGGTTAGGGTGGGATTGGCCGTGCTAAATTGTCCCCGTAGTGCCCAGGGATGTGCGGGTTAGGGTAAATGTCAGGGGGTAAATGTAGGGTGTTCGGGCAGCGGGTTTGGGAGAAATGGGTCTGGTTGGGCTAGTCTTCAGAGGGCCTGTTTTTATTCTGTGCGGACTCTTAAATTCTAAAAACTATCCTCTGACTGTGTCGATCTGGGGCGGGAAATGGGTTTATTTTCCTGCTCCTGTGTCCCCCGCAGTTCCGGAAAATCCTTCCCGGCTTGCCCGGAGAGCGCTGGCGTTCAGTCCTGCGTGGGGAGCCTGGACTCCGTCTCGTTCCTGGTGTACACCGAGTTTTTCACGCACGCCCACAGCATCTGTTACTACCTGCAAAGTGAACTCTGGCACCAGCAAATGGAGGAGACCATCACGAGGTACGGTAGGGTGTCCCTTCAGCCCATCGATGTTGCTTCTGACCAGCACTGCCTGCTCACTGTTCCTACACTTGCTCTCCAAATGCCCATGTGAAACCCTCTTCCTGTTTCAGAGTCTCCCCACCCTCGTGGGCACCAGGTTCCAGATTTCCCCCCCCACCCTCAGGTGAACGCATCCTCACCCCCTCCCTCCAAAGCTCCTGCCCCTTCCCTGCCACCCTCACTCGGTCATCAATCCCTCTAATAAAGAAGGTCCAATTCCTTCCTGTCTTCCCTCTCTATGTCCCTCAGCGTTCTCTCCATCTCAATCATGTCCCCCTCTCAATCTCCCACCGCTCTGAGGTAAATTACCCCAGTCTGTCCAAATCTCTCCCAGCCCTCAGAGGGTAACATCCTGGTAAATCTCTCCCAGTCCCCAAAGGGTAACATCCTGGTAAATCTCTCCCAGCCCCCAAAGGGTAACATCCTGGTAAATCTCTCCCAGCCCCCAGAGGGTAACACCCTGGTAAATCTCTTCCCCCTCTCCTCCACCCCTCGTCTCTCACTCTACCCCACAAGCTCCATTCCCTCCTTTTGGTCAGTCCCTATCCAACAGTCGAGTCACTGACCCGCGCCGTCGAACGGTGCCGCATTGCCATAGGCGCCGTTTCTTTGGAGAGGGGACCACGTCAGTCCTTGCCCAGGTTGGGCACACGCGCCCCCCACCCTCCACTGTGCCCGCAGCCCCACCTCGCTGCATCCCGTGCCCATTAGGGTTGGTGAGGGGGTTCCCCTCCCTTGCACCGGGAGCAATGCCTGGCGCGGTCCACCTCACGCTTTCTATCCCTCCCTCTCTCCCCCCCCTCCCTCTCCCTCACTCCCCCTGACTGACCGATGGTTGCTTTCAGGTTGCGGGTTACCTCGGAGAGCGTCTCCCGGCAACTGGAGGCAGCTGACCGCCTGGCCGCTGACATCATGGCCGCCCAGAACGTCACCCTCAGGGCCCAGGACCAGGTACTGCGCCATGGGGAGGTGCTGAAGGCCACACTGCAGGATTCCACGCAAGGTCAGAGCCCCCGGCTCCTTCCCTGCCCTGGCCATTCGGCCCCTCTGTCCCCTTCCTATGTCTGACGCGGTTGCGTGTGACTCCCAGCCCACCTCCATTCCCCACTCAATTAACAAATCTCTCTCACTCCGGCCATGAATGTAACACCCAACTCTCCCCCCATCTCTCTGCGCAGCCCCCCGTATCTCTCTCTCCCCCCCCGTATATCTCTCTCTCTCTGTGTGCGACCCCCCCGTCTCTCTCTCTCTCTGCGTGCGACCCCCCCCGTCTCTCTCTCTCTGCGCGACCCCCCCGTCTCTCTCTCTCTGCGCAACCCCCCCGTCTCTCTCTCTGCGCGACCCCCCCGTCTCTCTCTCTCTCTCTGCGCGACCCCCCCGTCTCTCTCTGCGCGACCCCCCCGTCTCTCTCTCTCTCTCTCTGCGCGACCCCCCCGTCTCTCTCTCTCTCTCTCTCTGCGCGACCCCCCCCGTCTCTCTCTCTGCGCGACCCCCCCGTCTCTCTCTCTCTCTCTGCGCGACCCCCCCGTCTCTCTCTCTCTCTCTCTCTCTCTGCGTGACCCCCCGTCTCTCTCTCTCTCTCTGCGCCACCCCCCGTGTCTCTCTCTCTGCGCCACCCCCCGTGTCTCTCTCTCTGCGCCACCCCCCATGTCTCTCTCTCTGCGCCACCCCCCGTGTCTCTCTCTCTCTCTGTGAGCTCCGGTGTCTCTCTCCCTCTCTCCTTGAGGGTTACGTGGCTCTGGGGATGTATCTGACCGCTAGCTAAATGCAGCTTGTTGCTGACAGGAGTGCAGAGAGTGTTCCGGGAGATGCAGGACGCCACCCGGGAGCAGCAGCACCAGTTTGCCGAGGTGTTCCGACGCCTCGCCTACCTGCAGCAGTTCCTCCTGCTGGAAACTGGCACCGTCCACGCCCTCGCCTACTACCTGGCAGCATTCCTGTTGGCGTTCCTGACCACCTGTACCCAGCGCACCTCCTCCGCAAGGTCACTACCGCGTACACCCACCAGGGGGAGGGGAGGAGGGAGGGAGGGGGCCAGATCACCACCACCCCCGGCTGGCTCTGAGGGACGGTGTAGAGGGAGCTTTACTCTGTATCTAACCCCCTCGTCCCTGGGAGTGGGGGGACATTGTAGAGGGAGCTTTACTCTGTATCTAACCCCCGTCCCTGGGAGTGGGGGGGACAGTGTAGAGGGGGCTTTACTCTATATCTAACCCCTTGTCTGTGGGAGTGTTTGATGGGGGAGACAGGGAGCTTTACTCTGTATCCAACTCCCTGTCCCTGGGAATGAGGGCGAAAAGTGTAGAGGGAGCTTTACTCTGTATCTAACCCCCTAGTCCCTGGGAGCGGGGGGACAGTGTAGAGGGAGCTTTACTCTGTATCTAAGCCCCTGTCCCTGGGTGTGTTTGAATGAGGGGGTGCGGAGGACAGTGTAGAGGGAGCTGGACAGGAGTGGGGGGGGATTTGGGAGCAGTGAGCTGTCCAGTGTGTGACTGATGACCCTTTTTCCCGTGACGTTCAGGTTGACGTTGTTCCTGCTGCTCTCGCTCAGTGTCTACGTGGAGAGGGGTGTCTACTCGAGTGACCAGGGGCCTCATGAGACCAGCCTGCAGCACACGGTAACTCCCAGGGCTCCCGTTTCCTCCCTCCACCCACCGAGAGTGGGCTCCAGCTCCCAGGGGGTGGTATCCGAGTGAATACCCCCTCTCTGGCCCCCAGGGGGCAGTACCCTAGTGAATACTCACCCCCACTGGCCGCTAGGGGGCAGTATCCTAGTGAATACCCCATTCTGGCCCCCAGGGGGCAGTATCCTAGTGAATACCCCCTCTCTGGTCCCCAGGGGGCATTAACCTAGTGAATACCCTCCCCTGTCCCCAGGGGGCAGTATCCTAGTGAATAGCCCACTTTGGCCCCCAGGGGGCAGTATCCTAGTGAATAGGGTTTACGCTCTGGGCTGGGCTGATTACTGACCCCGCCCTCTCTCTCCCTCCGTACAGGAGCGGGTTTACCCTCTGGGCTGATTACTGACCCCGCCCTCTCTCTCCGTACAGGAGCGGGTTTACCCTCTGGGCTGATTACTGACCCCGCCCTCTCTGTCCGCACAGGAGCGGGTTTACGCTCTGGGCTGATTACTGACCCCGCCCTCTCCCTCTCTCCGTACAGGAGCGGGTTTACCCTCTGGGCTGATTACTGACCCCGCCCTCTCTCTCTCGGTACAGGAGCGGGTTTACGCTCTGGGCTGATTACTGACCCCGCCCTCTCTCCCTCCGTACAGGAGCGGGTTTACGCTCTGGGCTGATTACTGACCCCGCCCTCCCTCTCTTCGTACAGGAGCGGGTTTACGCTCTGGTCTGGCTGTGGCGGAAGCTGGTGGCCATCGTTGGGGCACTGATGCTTGTATACTCGGCTGTCACCTACCAGGACGTGGCGAGGCAGAACCGCGAGCTCCTGCGCTGCCTCAAAGTGTCGCAGTGCCACCTGCAGAGCACCATCGAGGAGGCGGGTGAGAGCAGCGAACCAGAGGCTTAGGGAGGCAGGTGGTTGGGGGCACCACGCTCGGCTGTTTCCCTCACACATTGGTGTCGTGATGCACCCTCAGGGCGAATAGCAGAGTGTCAGTGCTCTGCCACTCCTGGCTCATGGGGCTCCAGTATCCTCCCACTCAAAGCTGCATAATGGGCCACTCAGTCAATCCCACCCTAACCTGCACATCCCTGGGCACTACGGGGACAATTTAGCACGGCCAATCCACCCTAACCTGCACATCCCTGGGCACTATGGGGACAATTTAGCACGGCCAATCCACCCTAACCCGCACATCCCTGGGCACTACGGGGATAATTTAGCACAGCCAATCCACCCTAACCTGCACATCCCTGGGCACTACGGGGACAATTTAGCACGGCCAATCCACCCTAACCTGCACATCCCTGGGCACTACGGGGACAATTTAGCACGGCCAATCCACCCTAACCTGCACATCCCTGGGCACTACGGGGACAATTTAGCACAGCCAATACACCCTAACCTGCACATCCCTGGGCACTACGGGGACAATTTAGCACGGCCAATCCACCCTAACCTGCACATCCCTGGGCACTACGGGGACAATTTAGCACGGCCAATCCCACCCTAACCCGCACATCCCTGGGCACTACGGGGACAATTTAGCACGGCCAATCCCACCCTAACCTGCACATCCCTGGGCACTACGGGGACAATTTAGCACGGTCAATCCACCCTAACCTGCACATCCCTGGGCACTATGGGGACAATTTAGCACGGCCAATCCACCCTAACCTGCACATCCCTGGGCACTGCGGGACAATTTAGCACGGCCAATCCAGCCTAACCTGCACATCCCTGGGCACTGCGGGACAATTTAGCACGGCCAATCCACCCTAACCTGCACATCCCTGGGCACTGCGGGACAATTTAGCACGGCCAATCCACCCTAACCTGCACATCCCTGGGCACTGCGGGACAATTTAGCACGGCCAATACACCCTAACCTGCACATCCCTGGGCACTACGGGGATAATTTAGCACGACCAATCCACAATAACTAACAGTGGGAAGAAACCGGAGCACCCGGAGGAAGCCCATGCAGACATGAGGGGGGAGAACGTACAAACTCCAGTCTCACGCGTTCTCTTTCACTCTGTCTGGTCACTCACTTTCTCTCTCTCTCAAATGCTCCACGCTCTCTCTCTCTCGAACAGGGAGGATCCTCAGGGACCAGGGGCCGGGTGGACGGCTGAAAGTAGCGGAGCTGGATTCCGGATTTGGAGATGTCCGAACGGGAGACCCGGAATCTCTCCTGTCAGGATCAGACCAGCTTCCAGACAAATGTGAGTAACCCGCCCCCTCTACACTGTCCCCCACTCCCAGGGACAGGGGGTTAGATACAGAGTAAAGCTCCCTCTACACTGTCCCCCCACTCCCAGGGACAGGGGGTTAGATACAGAGTAAAGCTTCCTCTACACTGTCCCCCCACTCCCAGGGACAGGGGGATTAGATACAGAGTAAAGCTCCCTCTACACTGTCCCCCACTCCCAGGGACAGGGGGATAGGTACAGAGTAAAGCTCTCTCTACACTGTCCCCCTATGAAACACACTCTCGGTGTGTGTGTGCGTGTGTGGGGAGGGGGGAGGGGTGGTGGGGGGTGTGCGTTGGCATGGCAAGTGACCGTGTGTCCCTGTTACTGACCTCACCCCCCACCCCCCCCCACTCTCTCTCTCTCTCCCTCTCTTGTCGCCCCCAGACTCTGTCTTCACAACGAGCACCCCGGAGAAAGCTGTGCCCCTCCCCCGCTCGGCCCGGAAACCCCGAACCCCGAAACGCTCCGGCATCTCCGTCCGGAACATCTTACACTCCGACTCGGTGAGGCACTGTCTCCACCGGGATCCTCCTGTGTCTGCAGCAACCAGTACTGGGGGCAGGGCGAGAGGGAGGGGGTGTAGGGGGAGAGGAGGTGGGGGCGTAGGGGGCCGGAGGGAGGGGACGGGGAGAGGGAGGGGGGCGAAGGGGACCGGAGGGAGGGGGACGGGGAGAGGGAGGGGGGGGGACGGGGAGAGGGAGGGGGGGGGACGGGGAGAGGGAGGGGACGGGGAGAGGGGAGGGAGGGGATGGGGCGTGAGGGGATGGGGCGTAGGGGGCCGGAGGAGGGGGCGGGGTGAGGGGAGGGGGTGTAGGGGCTGGGGGAGAGGACGGAGAAAGTGTGGCAGATTCCATGGGGCTGCGACAGTTCTCTCTCTCTCTCTCTCTCTCTCTAACCCCTCTCCCTTTCTGTCCTGTTCCCTGTAGCCCTCCAAATACAACCTGCGCAGGCGGACAGCAGCGGAGAGTGGGGCAGCCGGACTGCACTGAGCTCGGGGGGAGGGGGGGGGGGCAAACCCCCTGGGGATGGAGACTGGCTTCGCCGGGGCAACTGCAGCCAGACGCAGGGAGACGGCCGCTTCGTTGCTTGGCCCGGCCCAGCCCAGCCCGGCCCAGCAGGCTGTCTGGGGGCTACATTCCGGAACTCCGAGCTCTCCCCCCTCCCTCAGATCCAGCTCCGATATTCCTGACACTCCGCAGCGGACCTTCGGCCCTGACCTGCCTTCTGTTCTGACCCGCTCTCTCTCAAACCGTCGGGTGATTTTTTAATTCTGTCTCACGTTGGTGAATAAATGGATTTTTAACACATTTCTGTCGACTTGGGAGTTTCAATTGGGCCGTTCGCTGTTTCCTCTCTGTGCACGGAGGCCATTCGGCCCATTGAGTCTGCACTGACCCTCTGAACAGTATCCCGCACTTCCCACGGCCAATCCACCCTAACCTGCACATCCCTGGGCACTACGGGGACAATTTAGCACGGCCGATCCACCCTAACCCGCACATCCCTGGGCACTACGGGGACAATTTAGCACGGCCAATCCACCCTAACCCGCACATTTGGGTGGAACTATATTGCGAAAGGAGGGAGGTGCAGGGTGATGAAGGGGGGAAATATTAGGCCACAGGACAAATCTGGAAGGGGGTAAATCTTTGGGCACTGTCTCAACTAGTTGGATCCGCGCCCACCCCCGAGAGAAGGAAATGGAGAGACACAGAATTGGGTTTCGCCAGACAGACTGTGGAAATAAATAACGTTTATTGTAGGGGTACTCGAGGGGGGGTGGGGTTTTGTGGAGTCAGAGATGCCCCACAGACATGAACACCTCTCCTTCACAAACCCCCCGCACCGCTGGCAAACTCCCCACCCCCCGCAACAACAAATGTGCTTTGCGGTAAGATGGACACCCCTGGGGTTGAAGGTGTGGAGAGGGGGGTGGGCGCTGATGCCGGGGAGGGGGGAAACAGAGGGGTCTGGAGCTGCCCTCGCTTTCTCACCCTGCCTCGCCACCCTCTCCAGCTCCTGTCCCCAATGTCCCGGGCTGTCAGTCCAGTGAGAGGTCCATCGCGGCGGAGAGTGTGTGTGAGAGCTTTGTCGCCAGTTTATCTGGGAGGAGAGACAACACAGAGGGGACCGAGTTATCAGTGGGCCAGGGAACCCGGGCAGGGGCATGGCACACTGCCCGCTCCCACAGCACTGACCCTCCCACAGCACCCGCTCCCTCAGCACTGACCCTCCCACAGCACCCGCTCCCTCAGCGCTGACCCTCCCACAGCACTGACCCTCCCACAGCACCCGCTCCCTCAGCGCTGACCCTCCCACAGCACCCGCTCCCTCAGCACTGACCCTCCCACAGCACCCGCTCCCTCAGCACTGACCCTCCCACAGCACCCGCTCCCTCAGCACTGACCCTCCCACAGCACCTGCTCCCTCAGCACTGACCCTCCCACAGCACCCACTCCCTCAGCACTGACCCTCCCACAGCACCCGCTCCCTCAGCACTGACCCTCCCACAGCACCCACTCCCTCAGCACTGACCCTCCCACAGCACCCGCTCCCTCAGCACTGACCCTCCCACAGGGCCTGCTCCCTCAGCACTGACACTCCCTCAGCACTGACCCTCCCTCAGCTCTGACCCTCCCACAGCACCCGCTCCCTCAGCACTGACCCTCCCACAGCGCCTGCTCCCTCAGCACTGACACTCCCTCAGCACTGACCCTTCCACAGCACCCGCTCCCTCAGCACTGACACTCCCTCAGCACTGACACTCCCTCAGCACTGACACTCCCTCAGCACTGACACTCCCTCAGCACTGACACTCCCACAGCGCCCACTCCCTCAGCACCGACCCTCCCACAGCGCCCGCTCCCTCAGCACCGACCCACCCACAGCACCCGCTCCCTCAGCACCGACCCTCCCACAGCACCCGCTCCCTCAGCACTGACCCTCCCACAGCACCTACTCCCTCAGCACTGACCCTCCCACAGCACCCACTCCCTCAGCACTGACCCTCCCACAGCACCCGCTCCCTCAGCACTGACCCTCCCACAGCACCCGCTCCCTCAGCACTGACCCTCCCACAGCACCCACTCCCTCAGCACTGACCCTCCCACAGCACCCGCTCCCTCAGCACTGACCCTCCCACAGCGCCCGCTCCCTCAGCACTGACCCTCCCACAGCGCCCGCAACCTCAGCACTGACCCTTCCACAGCACCCACTCCCTCAGCACTGACCCTCCCACAGCACCCGCTCCCTCAGCGCTGACCCTCCCACAGCACCCGCTCCCTCAGCACTGACCCTCCCTCAGCACCTGATGTGGGGGGCGTGTGGGGGTGGCAGGGCGCCCCCTTGTGGTCAGGAATGGCAACCCCTGTCCACGAAACAAGCGCGCGCGATGCCCATCCCCATCCAAGCGCTGGCCGGTTCGCAGCCCCCTTTCCCAGCATTCCCCTGGGGAGCTCGCCCCCCCCCCCCTCGCCCCCAAGGTGGCGCGGCCTACCTGCCCGTTTCTGGAGCCGTCTCCTCCGTTTGCCCGCTGCCCTCAGTGCCTGTCCCTGGCACAGGGGGTCAATCTGCCCGATCAGCTGAAGGTCTGCCAGGGGTGGGGCTGCCAGCGGTCTCTGCCCACTGGCTTTGCCCTTCTCCCTCGTCCCTCCGAGGGTCACAGTCACTGCCTGGGGGGGGACACACAGCGACAGCAGCCATTCAGCCCCTCCGGTCTCAGGTCTATCCCTCTCTTCCCCCCTTCTGCCCACCCCCTCTCCGCAGCATTCCCGAGGGGATAAGGAGACAGGACCTGCGCACAGCATTCCCAGAGGCCTGAGGACTATCACGGTATTCCCAGTGGGATCGGAGACTGGGTCTGTGCGCAGATCCCCTGTGGGATACAGAGACGGGAACTGGGCCCAATATTCCCAGTGATGTCGGCAGGTGGGAATTGTGCAGAGCTCTCCGGAGAGGAATGGGAGACGGGAGCTGGATGCGTTTATCTCAGTGTGGTCGGAAGAATGGGAACGGTGCACGGTATTCCCTGTGGGATAGCGACACAGGAGCTGTGCAGATTATTCCCAGTAGGATAGGGAGATGGGAGCTGTGTATAATATTCCCATTGGGAGAGGGAGCTAGCACGATATTCCCAGTAGGATAGGGAGATGGAGCCGTGCAGATTATTCCCAGTAGGATAGGGAGATGGGAGATGCGTACATTATTCCCAGTGGGGGAGAGAGCTATGCATGACATTCCCAGTAGGATAAGGAGATGGGAGCTGTGTACATTATTCCCAGTGGGAGAGGGAGCTATGCACGATATTCCCAGTAGGATAGGAAAATGGGAGCTGTGCAGATTATTCCCAGTGTGATACAGAGTGGAAGTTGCATACGATATTCCCAGTAGGATAGGGAGACAAAAGCTGTGCAATTATTCCCACTGGGAGAGGGAGACTTGAGCGGAGGATGGTTTGCCCAGTAGGATAGGGAAACGGGAGCTGTGCAGACTTTTCCCAATGGGATACAAAGTGGGAGCGGTCTATAGTATTCCCAGTAAGATAGGGAGATGGGAGTTGTACAGTAATTCCTGCTGGGAGAGGGAGACTGGAGCTGTGGCAAGTATAGGGAAATGGGAACCATGCACAGTATTCCCAGTAGCTTAGCGAGATGGGAGATGTGATTATTCCCAGTTCGATACGGAGTGGGAGCTGTGTACAGTATTCCCAATAGGAGAGGGAGATGGGAAACGTGCACGGTATTCCCAGTGCAATACAGACAGAGCTGTCTACAGTATTCCCAGTGGGAGAGGGGTACTGTACACGGTATTCCCAGTGGGAGAGGGAGATGGGAACTGTGCACGGTATTCCTAATGGGATACGCTGATGACAGTATTCCCAGTAGGAGAGGGAGATGGGAAACGTGCACGGTATTCCGAGTGGGCGAGGGAGATGGGAACGGTGCACGGTATTCCGAGTGGGAGAGGGAGATGGGAACGGTGCACGGTATTCCGAGTGGGCGAGGGAGATGGGAACGGTGCACGGTATTCCGAGTGGGAGAGGGAGATGGGAACTGTGCACGGTATTCCGAGTGGGAGAGGGAGATGGGAACGGTGCACGGTATTCCGAGTGGGAGAGGGAGATGGGAACGGTGCACGGTATTCCCAGTGGGCGAGGGAGATGGGAACGGTGCACGGTATTCCGAGTGGGCGAGGGAGATGGGAACCGTGCACGGTATTCCGAGTGGGAGAGGGAGATGGGAACGGTGCACGGTATTCCCAGTGGGAGGGGGAGATGGGAACGGTGCACGGTATTCCGAGTGGGAGAGGGAGATGGGAACCGTGCACGGTATTCCGAGTGGGAGAGGGAGATGGGAACGGTGCACGGTATTCCCAGTGGGAGAGGGAGATGGGAACGGTGCACGGTATTCCGAGTGGGAGAGGGAGATGGGAACCGTGCACGGTATTCCCAGTGGGAGAGGGAGATGGGAACGGTGCACGGTATTCCCAGTGGGAGGGGGAGATGGGAACGGTGCACGGTATTCCCAGTGGGAGAGGGAGATGGGAACGGTGCACGGTATTCCCAGTGGGAGGGGGAGATGGGAACGGTGCACGGTATTCCCAGTGGGAGAGGGAGATGGGAACGGTGCACGGTATTCCCAGTGGGAGGGGGAGATGGGAACGGTGCACGGTATTCCCAGTGGGAGAGGGAGATGGGAACGGTGCACGGTATTCCCAGTGGGATATGCTGACGACTGACTGCTCCTGGTCATCGCACTGGGGAGGGCCTTGGTCAGGGAGACAGGCCACACTCGCGGGCTGGGTTGGGAAGGAGTCTGGGGTCTTTACCGGTGACGGTGGTGCACTCTCACTGTGCGATGGCTGTATCCCGCTCTCCTCTGTCGGCACATCCTCCTCCATTTCCCTCACCTCACTGCTCAGGGCAGCCATCTTCGCCTCCGGGAGATCCACCTCTGTGGATGGAACATTACAGGGTCAGTGCTGAGGGAGCGGGTGCTGTGGGAGGGTCAGTGCTGAGGGAGTGGGCGCTGTGGGAGGGTCAGTGCTGAGGGAGTGGGCGCTGTGGGAGGGTCAGTGCTGAGGGAGTGGGCGCTGTGGGAGGGTCAGTGCTGAGGGAGTGGGCGCTGTGGGAGGGTCAGTGCTGAGGGAGTGGGCGCTGTGGGAGGGTCAGCGCCGAGTGAATTGGTGCTGTGGGAGGGTCAGCGCCGAGGGAGTGGGCGCTGTGGGAGGGTCAGTGCTGAGGGAGTGGGCACTGTGGGAGGGTCAGTGCTGAGGGAGTGGGCACTGTGGGAGGGTCAGTGCCGAGGGAGTGGGTGCTGTGGGAGGGTCAGCGCTGAGGGAGTGGGCGCTGTGGGAGGGTCAGCGCCGAGGGAGTCGGTGCTGTGGGAGGGTCAGCGCCGAGGGGGTCGGTGCTGAGGGAGGGTCAGCGCCGAGGGAGTCGGTGCTGTGGGAGGGTCAGCGCCGAGGGAGTGGGCGCTGTGGGAGGGTCAGCGCCGAGGGAGTCGGTGCTGTGGGAGGGTCAGCGCCGAGGGAGTGGGTGCTGTGGGAGGGTCAGCGCCGAGGGAGTCGGTGCTGTGGGAGGGTCAGCGCCGAGGGAGTCGGTGCTGTGGGAGGGTCAGCGCCGAGGGAGTCGGTGCTGTGGGAGGGTCAGCGCCGAGGGAGTGGGTGCTGTGGGAGGGTCAGCGCCGAGGGAGTGGGCGCTGTGGGAGGGTCAGTGCTGAGGGAGTGGGCGCTGTGGGAAGGTCAGTGCTGTGGGAGGGTCAGTGCTGAGGGAGTGGGTGCTGTGGGAGGGTCAGTGCTGAGGGAGTGGGCGCTGTGGGAGGGTCAGCGCCGAGGGAGTTGGTGCTGTGGGAGGGTCAGCGCCGAGGGAGTTGGTGCTGTGGGAGGGTCAGCGCCGAGGGAGTTGGTGCTGTGGGAGGGTCAGCGCCGAGGGAGTGGGCACTGTGGGAGGGTCAGTGCCGAGGGAGTGGGTGCTGTGGGAGGGTCAGCGCCGAGGGAGTGGGCGCTGTGGGAGGGTCAGTGCCGAGGGAGTGGGCGCTGTGGGAAGGTCAGTGCTGTGGGAGGGTCAGTGCTGAGGGAGTGGGTGCTGTGGGAAGGTCAGTGCTGTGGGAGGGTCGGTGCTGTGGGAGGGTCAGCGCCGAGGGAGTGAGTGCTGTGGGAGGGTCAGTGCCGATGGAGTCGGTGCTGTGGGAGGGTCAGCGCCGAGGGAGTCGGTGCTGTGGGAGGGTCAGCGCCGAGGGAGTCGGTGCTGTGGGAGGGTCAGCGCCGAGGGAGTGGGCGCTGTGGGAGGGTCAGCGCCGAGGGAGTGGGCGCTGTGGGAGGGTCAGCGCCGAGGGAGTGGGTGCTGTGGGAGGGTCAGCGCCGAGGGAGTCGGTGCTGTGGGAGGGTCAGCGCCGAGGGAGTCGGTGCTGTGGGAGGGTCAGCGCCGAGGGAGTGGGTGCTGTGGGAGGGTCAGTGCTGAGGGAGTGGGCGCTGTGGGAAGGTCAGTGCTGTGGGAGGGTCAGTGCTGAGGGAGTGGGTGCTGTGGGAGGGTCAGTGCTGAGGGAGTGGGCGCTGTGGGAGGGTCAGCGCCGAGGGAGTTGGTGCTGTGGAAGGGTCAGCGCCGAGGGAGTTGGTGCTGTGGGAGGGTCAGCGCCGAGGGAGTTGGTGCTGTGGGAGGGTCAGCGCCGAGGGAGTTGGTGCTGTGGGAGGGTCAGCGCCGAGGGAGTTGGTGCTGTGGGAGGGTCAGTGCCGAGGGAGTGGGCGCTGTGGGAGGGTCAGCGCCGAGGGAGCGGGCGCCGTGGGAGGGTCGGTGCCGTGGGAAGGTCAGCGCCGAGGGAGTGGGTGCTGTGGGAGGGTCAGCGCCGAGGGGGTGGGCGCTGTGGGAGGGTCAGTGCTGAGGGGGTGGGCACTGTGGGAAGGTCAGTGCTGTGGGAGGGTCAGCGCCAAGGGAGTCGGTGCTGTGGGAGGGTCAGCGCCGAGGGAGTGGGTGCTGTGGGAGGGTCAGTGCTGAGGGAGTGGGCGCTGTGGGACGGTCAGCGCCGAGTGAGTTGGTGCTGAGGGAGGGTCAGCGCCGAGGGAGTGGGCGCTATGGGAGGGTCAGTGCTGAGGGAGTGGGCGCTGTGGGAAGGTCAGTGCTGTGGGAGGGTCAGTGCTGAGGGAGTGGGTGCTGTGGGAAGGTCAGTGCTGTGGGAGGGTCGGTGCTGTGGGAGGGTCAGCGCCGAGGGAGTGGGTGCTGTGGGAGGGTCAGTGCTGAGGGAGTGGGCGCTGTGGGAGGGTCAGTGCTGAGGGAGTGGGCACTATGGGAGGGTCAGTGCTGAGGGAGTGGGCACTATGGGAGGGTCAGTGCTGAGGGAGTGGGCGCTGTGGGAAGGTCAGTGCTGAGGGAGTGGGCGCTGTGGGAAGGTCAGTGCTGTGGGAGGGTCAGTGCTGAGGGAGTCGGTGCTGTGGGAGGGTCAGCGCCGAGGGAGTGGGTGCTGAGGGAGGGTCAGTGCTGAGGGAGTGGGTGCTGTGGGAGGGTCAGTGCTGAGGGAGTGGGTGCTGTGGGAGGGTCAGTGCTGAGGGAGTGGGCGCTGTGGGAGGGTCAGTGCTGTGGGAGTCGGTGCTGTGGGAGGGTCAGCGCCGAGGGAGTGGGTGCTGTGGGAGGGTCAGCGCCGAGGGAGTTGGTGCTGTGGGAGGGTCAGCGCCGAGGGAGTTGGTGCTGTGGGAGGGTCAGTGCTGAGGGAGTGGGCGCTGTGGGAGGGTCAGTGCTGTGGGAGGGTCAGTGCTGAGGGAGTGGGCACTATGGGAGGGTCAGTGCTGAGGGAGTGGGTGCTGTGGGAGGGTCAGCGCCGAGGGAGTGGGCGCTGTGGGAGGGTCAGCGCTGAGGGAGCGGGCGCTGTGGGAGGGTCAGCGCCGAGTGAGTTGGTGCTGTGGGAGGGTCAGCGCCGAGGGAGTTGGTGCTGTGGGAGGGTCAGCGCCGAGGGAGTTGGTGCTGTGGGAGGGTCAGTGCTGAGGGAGTGGGCGCTGTGGGAGGGTCAGTGCTGTGGGAGGGTCAGTGCTGAGGGAGTGGGCACTATGGGAGGGTCAGTGCTGAGGGAGTGGGCGCTGTGGGAGGGTCAGTGCTGAGGGAGTGGGTGCTGTGGGAGGGTCAGTGCTGAGGGAGTGGGCGCTGTGGGAGGGTCACTGCTGAGGGAGTGGGCGCTGTGGGAGGGTCACTGCTGAGGGAGTGGGCGCTGTGGGAGGGTCACTGCTGAGGGAGTGGGTGCTGTGGGAGGGTCAGTGCTGAGGGAGTGGGCGCTGTGGGAGGGTCAGTGCTGAGGGAGTGGGCGCTGTGGGAGGGTCACTGCTGAGGGAGTGGGCGCTGTGGGAGGGTCACTGCTGAGGGAGTGGGCGCTGTGGGAGGGTCACTGCTGAGGGAGTGGGCGGTGGGGGAGGGTGAACAGCTCTGATACTCACTGCTGAGTGCCTCCTGGTTGTCCCTGTCGAGTGCCTCGATATCGAAAGCCTCTCCGAGCTGAGAGACAATCTCCGCACTGAGGTGGGTGGGCAGTGAGTGGGTCTCTGGGGGCTCGGTGTAGTAAGAGATCCTCCCACTGAGGGTACAGCGAGAGCACAACATGAGCAACGGGCAGGAGGCAGCAAGCCCAGGCCCCAGACTGGGGGTCAGGGGGAGAGAGAGGTGGGGCAGTGAAGAGAGAGAGAGACACACAGAGAGGGGGAGAGAGACACACACAGAGAGGGGGAAGAGAGAGAGAGACAGAGAGAGAGAGAGAGAGAGAGGGGGAGAGAGAGGCAGCGACAGAGAGAACGCAGGGAGCGACTTATG